>NW_023494102.1:0-62098 GCF_013265735.2 Oncorhynchus mykiss
ATTTAGTATAGCCTACTGTTAGATTATTTAATGCTGAAGAGTCTCCATTATTAGTCCATGTATTATTATATTATTTAGTATAGCCTACTGTTAGATTCTTTTATGTTGAAGAGCCTCCATTATTAGTCCATGTATTATTATATTATTTTATAGCCTACTGTTAGATTCTTTATGCTGAAGAGTCTCCATTATTAGTCCATGTATTATTATATTATTTAGTATAGCCTACTGTTAGATTCTTTATGTTGAAGTGTCTCCATTATTAGTCCATGTATTATTATATTATTTAGTATAGCCTACTGTTAGATTCTTATGTTGAAGAGTCTCCATTGTTAGTCCATGTATTATTATATTATTTAGTATAGCCTACTGTTAGATTCTTTATGCTGAAGTTTCTCCATTATTAGTTCATGTATTATTATATTATTTAGTATAGCCTACTGTTAGATTCTTTATGCTGAAGAGTCTCCATTATTAGTCCATGTATTATTTAGTATAGCCTACTGTTAGATTCTTTATGTTGAAGAGTCTCCATTATTAGTCCATGTATTATTATATTATTTTAGTATAGCCTACTGTTAGATTCTTTATGTTGAGTGTCTCCATTATTAGTCCATGTATTATAATCATCTGTTCATTCTTTGTAGTTTGAAACATCTTTATAAAAGGGGACATATTTTTCACAAGTCAATGTGGTTTATTGTTGTAGTTTGTTTACTTTTTAGATGTATAAATCTCTCCTGATGTTGATATTGATTTATGATGCAGATTATTGTTATGATGTTGTGCCTTCAGAAAATATTCACACTCCTTTACTTACAAAAGGGATTAAAAAAAAATATTCTTTTTTTTGTCAATGATTACACAAAATACTCAATACGTCAATACGTGTTTGGATCACATTTGTCAGTGATTACAGCTGTGAGGCCTTCTGGGTAAATCTAGAAGAGCTTTCCACACCTGGATTGTGCAACATTTGCCCATTATTAACAAAATTTAACCAAAATTCTTCAAACCCTCTAATTAGTTATTGATCATTAATAGACAACCGTTTTCAGGTGTTGCCATAGATATTCGAGCAGATTTAAGTCAAAACTGTAACTCGGCCACTCAGGAACATTCACTGTTTTCTTGGTAAGCACCTTGTGTAGATTTGTCCTTGTGTTGTAGGTTATTGTCCTGCTGAAAGATGAATTCGTAACCCAGTGTTGGTGGAAAGCAGACTGAACCATGATCCCTCTAGGATTTTGCTGTGCTTTGCTCCATCCCGTGAATATTTTTATCCTGAAAAACTCCCCCAGTCCTTAACAATTACAGGCATACCCATAACATGATGCAGCCACCACCACCAGGGGGGAGAGTGCACCTCATATTCAGGAAGGTGTACTGAATGTTCCCTACAGTGTATTTTTCCCAATTCATTATAGTTGGTTTGGTTTATTTTCTAGTTTAGTTTTCTCTCATGATGTTATAGATCATAAATGTTACTTCATTATGATGTAGATTGTTATGATGTTGTTAGTAGTATATAGATGATGATGTTATTGATTATAAATGTTATGATATGATTATGATGTTAGTAGTATATAGATGATGATGTCATTGATTATAAATGTTATGATATTGATTATGATGTAGATTATTGTTATGATGATGTTAGTAGTATATAGATAATGATGTCATTGATTATAAATGTTATGATATTGATTATGATGTTAGTAGTATATAGATAATGATGTCATTGATTATAAATGTTATGATATTGATTATGATGTTAGTAGTATATAGATAATGATGTTATTGATTAACTGTTATGATATTGATTACGATGTAGATTATTGTTGATGATGTTAGTAGTATATAATGATGTCATTGATTATAAATGTTATGATATTGTTGATGATGTTAGTAGTATAGAGATAATGATGTCATTGATTATAATGTTATGATATTGATTATGTTTAGTATAGAGATAATGTTGTTATTGATTATGATAGAGATTATTGTTATAATATTAGTAGTATATAGATAATGATGTTATTGATTATAAATGTTATGATATTGATTATGATGTTAGTAGTATATAGATATTGTTATTGTCTTATGATCTGTGGGTTACAGAGGAAGTACTCGTACAAGTCTGATATACAATAGATTGTGTGTGTGTATGCTGTGTGCATATGAAATAATCAAATCATACAACCAACCAACCAACCAACCAACCAACCCCAAACCAACCAACAACCAACCAACCAACCAACACTCAATAAGTTAAGTAAATAAATATTGTATTTAGAGTGGCAAAAAGTCTCCCCTGTGAAAAAATACCAAGTGTTGTTGTTCATTACATAAATAGTCTCATCTGTCTGTTGCTCCTTTGACTCGCCCAATCCTCCATTCCGGAGCGCCTCTAGTACCTCTGTGCAGATCTGATTGGAGGACGGGGAGTGAGAAAGGCATTATATGTAAATTATGTAATAATCAATGTTCTAGTTATCGTTTCTGCATTTCTGTTCTGCTGTTTTAACATTGAAAAAGTCAGAAAACGGAATAACAAATGATGTCATCAAAAGAAGGATTAACGACAGAAAAACTCTGCCTTGTTAAATAGGATATGAAAACGTCTGGTTGTTGGCCAGCAACGTGAATTAACAACCCAACCCACTAGACAACAGCAACATAACAACCCAACCCACTAGACGACAGCACATAACAACACCCAACCCACTAGACGACAGCAACATAACAACCCAACCCACTAGACGACAGCAACATAACAACCCAACCCACTAGACAACAGCAACATAACAACCCAACCCACTAGACGACAGCAACATAACAACCCAACCCACTAGACAACAGCAACATAACAACCCAACCCACTAGACGACAGCAACATAACAACCCAACCCACTAGACGACAGCAACATAACAACCCAACCCACTAGACAACAGCAACATAACAACCCAACCCACTAGACGACAGCAACATAACAACCCAACCCACTAGACGACAGCAACATAACAACCCAACCCACTAGACAACAGCAACATAACAACCCAACCCACTAGACGACAGCAACATAACAACCCAACCCACTAGACGACAGCAACATAACAACCCAACCCACTAGACAACAGCAACATAACAACCCAACCCACTAGACAACAGCAACATAACAACCCAACCCACTAGACGACAGCAACATAACAACCCAACCCACTAGACAACAGCAACGTGAATTAACAACCCAACCCACTAGACAACAGCCACATAACAACCCAACCCACTAGACGACAGCAACATAACAACCCAACCCACTAGACGACAGCAACGTAAATTAACAACCCAACCCACTAGACAACAGCAACATAACAACCCAACCCACTAGACAACAGCAACATAACAACCCAACCCACTAGACGACAGCAACATAACAACCCAACCCACTAGACAACAGCAACATAACAACCCAACCCACTAGACAACAGCAACATAACAACCCAACCCACTAGACAACAGCAACATAACAACCCAACCCACTAGACGACAGCCACATAACAACCCAACCCACTAGACGACAGCAACATAACAACCCAACCCCCTAGACGACAGCCACATAACAACCCAACCCACTAGACAACAGCCACATAACAACCCAACCCACTAGACGACAGCAACATAACAACCCAACCCACTAGACAACAGTAACATAACAACCCAACCCACTAGACAACAGCAACATAACAACCCAACCCACTAGACGACAGCAACATAACAACCCAACCCACTAGACAACAGCAACATAACAACCCAACCCACTAGACGACAGCAACATAACAACCCAACCCACTAGACAACAGCAACATAACAACCCAACCCACTAGACAACAGCAACATAACAACCCAACCCACTAGACAACAGCAACATAACAACCCAACCCACTAGACAACAGCAACGTAAATTAACAACCCAACCCACTAGACAACAGCAACATAACAACCCAACCCACTAGACAACAGCAACATAACAACCCAACCCACTAGACAACAGCAACATAACAACCCAACCCACTAGACAACAGCAACATAACAACCCAACCCACTAGACGACAGCAACATAACAACCCAACCCACTAGACAACAGCAACATAACAACCCAACCCACTAGACAACAGCAACGTAAATTAACAACCCAACCCACTAGACAACAGCAACATAACAACCCAACCCACTAGACAACAGCAACAGCAACATAACAACCCAACCCACTAGACGACAGCAACATAACAACCCAACCCACTAGACAACAGCAACATAACAACCCAACCCACTAGACAACAGCAACATAACAACCCAACCCACTAGACGACAGCAACATAACAACCCAACCCACTAGACAACAGCAACATAAATTAAAACCCAACGCACTAGACGACAGCAACATAAATTAACAACCCAACCCACTAGACGACAGCAACATAACAACCCAACCCACTAGACGACAGCAACGTAAATTAACAACCCAACCCACTAGACGACAGCAACATAACAACCAAACCCACTAGACAACAGCAACATAACAACCCAACCCACTAGACAACAGCAACATAACAACCCAACCCACTAGACAACAGCAACATAACAACCCAACCCACTAGACAACAGCAACATAACAACCCAACCCACTAGACAACAGCAACATAACAACCCAACCCACTAGACGACAGCAACGTAAATTAACAACCCAACCCACTAGACGACAGCAACATAACAACCCAACACACTAGATGACAACAACGTAAATTAACAACCCAACCCACTAGACAACAGCAACATAACAACCCAACACACTAGATGACAGCAACGTAAATTAACAACCCAACCCACTAGACGACAGCAATATAAATTAACAACCCAACCTACTAGACGACAGCAACATAACAACCCAACAAACTAGACAACAGCAACATAACAACCCAACTGACTAGACAACAGCAACATAACAACCCAACCCACTAGACAACAGCAACATAACAACCCAACCCACTAGACGACAGCAACGTAAATTAACAACCCAACCCACTAGACGACAGCAACATAACAACCCAACACACTAGACGACAGCAACGTAAATTAACAACCCAACCCACTAGACGACAGCAACATAACAACCCAACACACTAGACGACAGCAATATAAATTAACAACCCAACCCACTAGACGACAGCAACATAACAACCAACCCACTAGACAACAGCAACATAACAACCCAACCCACTAGACGACAGCAATATAAATTAACAACCCAACCCACTAGACGACAGCAACATAAATTAACAAGCCAACCCACTAGACGACAGCAATATAAATTAACAACCCAACCCACTAGACGACAGCAACATAACAACCCAACCCACTAGACAACAGCAACATAACAACCCAACCCACTAGACAACAGCAACATAACAACCCAACACACTAGAAGACAGCAACATAACAACCCAACCCACTAGACAACAGCAACATAACAACCCAACCCACTAGACAACAGCAACATAACAACCCAACACACTAGACGACAGCAACGTAAATTAACAACCCAACCCACTAGACGACAGCAATATAAATTAACAACCCAACGCACTTGACGACAGCAACATAACAACCCAACACACTAGACAACAGCAACATAACAACCCAACCGACTAGACAACAGCAACATAACAACCCAACCCACTAGACGACAGCAACGTAAATTAACAACCCAACCCACTAGACGACAGCAACATAACAACCCAACACACTAGACGACAGCAACGTAAATTAACAACCCAACCCACTAGACAACAGCAACATAACAACCCAACACACTAGATGACAGCAACGTAAATTAACAACCCAACCCACTAGACAACAGCAATATAAATAACAACCCAACCCACTAGACAACAGCAACATAACAACCCAACCGACTAGACAACAGCAACATAACAACCCAACCCACTAGACAACAGCAACATAACAACCCAACCCACTAGACAACAGCAACGTAAATTAACAACCTAACCCACTAGACGACAGCAACATAACAACCCAACCCACTAGACAACAGCAACATAACAACCCAACCCACTAGACGACAGCAACGTAAATTAACAACCCAACCCACTAGACGACAGCAACATAACAACCCAACCCACTAGACAACAGCAACATAACAACCCAACCCACTAGACGACAGCAACGTAAATTAACAACCCAACCCACTAGACGACAGCAATATAAATTAACAACCCAACCCACTAGACGACAGCAATATAAATTAACAACCCAACCCACTAGACGACAGCAAAATAATGTATGTATTTGGACAGATTGCCATTCACAAAACCAAGCCAAACAAAGACCAAAACTTCCCACGTACAGTGATACTCCTGTTGCTGAGTGACGGATCTAGTGAGGTGGCCAGCTCCACGCTTTGGTTTCTCTAGAAGAGTCCAGAAACACCATCATTTTGGCCGCTGCAGGAGAAGAGAGGGGGAAGAAGAGAGAGAGGAAGAAGAGAGGAGGAAGAAGAGAGAGGAAGAAGAGAGGGGGAAGAAGAGAGAGGAAGAAGAGGGGGAAGAAGAGAGAGGAAGAAGAGAGGGGGAAGAAGAGAGAGAGGAAGGAGGAAGAGTGAGGCCTGGGGCGAGTTCAGCAGGAGAAGAAGAGAAAGAGGAAGGAGGAAGAGTGAGGCCTGGGGCGAGTTCAGCAGGACAAAACGTTTTGGAACATTCAGATAGAAATATGTTACGTAGAACAAACATGCAGAACAACGAATCTTGTTTTTATCTGCAACATTTGGCAACAGAGTGTCCCCCCCCCTACCTGCCACTCTGTGTGGTAGAGTCAGAGTGTCTCTCCTACCTGCTACTCTGTGTGGTACAGAGTCAGAGTGTCTCTCCTACCTGCTACTCTGTGTGGTACAGAGTCAGAGTGTCTCTATTACCTGCTACTCTGTGTGGTACAGGGTCAGTGTCTCTCCTACCTGCTACTCTGTGTGGTACAGAGTCAGAGTGTCTCTCCCTCTACCTGCTACTCTGTGTGGTACAGAGTCAGAGTGTCTCTCCCTCTACATGCTACTCTGTGTGGTACAGAGTCAGAGTGTCCCCCCCTCTACCTGCTACTCTGTGTGGTACAGAGTCAGAGTGTCCCCCCCTCTACCTGCTACTCTGTGTGGTACAGAGTCAGAGTGTCTCTCCCTCTACCTGCTACTCTGTGTGGTACAGAGTCAGAGTGTCCCCCCCTCTACCTGCTACTCTGTGTGGTACAGAGTCAGAGTGTCTCTCCTACCTGCTACTCTGTGTGGTACAGAGTCAGAGTGTCCCCCCTCTACCTGCTACTCTGTGTGGTACAGAGTCAGAGTGTCCCCCCCTCTACCTGCTACTCTGTGTGGTACAGAGTCAGAGTGTCTCTCCTACCTGCTACTCTGTGTGGTACAGAGTCAGAGTGTCTCTATTAGCTGCTACTCTGTGTGGTACAGGGTCAGTGTCTCTCCTACCTGCTACTCTGTGTGGTACAGAGTCAGAGTGTCCCCCCCTCTACCTGCTACTCTGTGTGGTACAGAGTCAGAGTGTCTCTCCCTCTACATGCTACTCTGTGTGGTACAGAGTCAGAGTGTCCCCCCCTACCTGCTACTCTGTGTGGTACAGAGTCAGAGTGTCTCTCCTACCTGCTACTCTGTGTGGTACAGAGTCAGAGTGTCCCCCCTCTACCTACCTGCTACTCTGTGTGGTACAGAGTCAGAGTGTCTCTCCTACCTGCTACTCTGTGTGGTACAGAGTCAGAGTGTCCCCCCCTCTACCTGCTACTCTGTGTGGTACAGAGTCAGAGTGTCCCCCCCTCTACCTGCTACTCTGTGTGGTACGGAATTTGAGGGATTATTATCATCGACACGCAGACTTCTCTAAGGTTTCTGAAGGCAGGCAGGGGGACAGTGAGACCATTAGTCAGTACTTAGAGAGACTGAAGGATGTGTTTAACACCAACAGTGGGTTAATAGAGCCCCATGTAGCACAGGGGTGTAACACAGCATACCATCAGCAGCTGAAAATAGCTTTCCTCAGCGGAATGCGCCCTGACATTAGCCATAAAAATAACCTTGGTAGGTTGGGGACTAGCAGAGCTCTCAACTGCTCTCCAAGAGCCAATAGTATTCCTGGGGTAAAAAGGCATTATGCCCACCTTTATACCCACCTTTACGCCCACCTTTATGCCCACCTTTATGCCCACCTTTATGCCCACCTTTATACCCACCTTTATGCCCACCTTTATAACCACCTTTATGCCCGCCTTTATGCCACCTTTATGCCCACCTTTATGCCCACCTTTATAACCACCTTTATGCCCGCCTTTATGCCACCTTTATGCCCACCTTTATAACCACCTTTATAACCACCTTTATGCCCGCCTTTATGCCACCTTTATGCCCACCTTTATAACCACCTTTATAACCACCTTTATGCCCGCCTTTATGCCACCTTTATGCCCACCTTTATAACCACCTTTATAACCACCTTTATGCCCACCTTTATGCCACCTTTATGCCCACCTTTATAACCACCTTTATGCCCACCTTTATGCCCACCTTTATACCCACCTTTATGGCCACCTTTATAACCACCTTTATGCCCACCTTTATGCCACCTTTATGCCCACCTTTATAACCACCTTTATGCCCACCTTTATGCCCACCTTTATGCCCACCTTTATGCCACCTTTATGCCCACCTTTATAACCACCTTTATGCCCACCTTTATGCCCGCCTTTATGCCACCTTTATGCCCACCTTTATAACCACCTTTGAGCAGTTGAGAGGAGGAGGAGTGACAGTCCCAGTGGACAAAGCGTTTTGTAATTCACCAGTTTTCCCTGTGAAAAAGGCAGCACCTGGTACAGATTGGAGGACGGTAGCAGATTTACAAGGGGTCAATAATAACATTATCCCACGAGCTCCATGTGTGCCAGACCCCCATACGTTATTGAATCAGTTGAAACCCAGAAAAGCGTACTTCACAGTGATAGATTTAGCAAATGCTTTTTTTGAGCATTCCAGTACACACAGACAGTCAGGGGTGGTTCGGATTTACATTTTGGGGAGAAAAATGGGTGTATTCGAGAGTACCAATGGGATTTACGGAAAGCCCAACAAACTTTAGCCAAGTCCTAACCCGAAACATAGGCCAGTTTGACCCCCCGAATGAAAGCCAGATTTTGATATATGTGGATGACATATTGGTGGCCAATCCCTCTCAGGGGGGCTGTAAAGCGGACACACTGGCCCTGTTAGTATTCTTGGCAGAAGAGAGCCACAAAGTGAGTAAGGGGAAGTTACAGCTCTGGCAGGAACAGGTCATTTATTTAGGACGCAAACACGAGAAGGGAGGACACTTAATTCCACCAGGAAGACAGCCATTATGGAAGCACCAAAACCACTCAACAAGAAGCAGATGATGAGATTTCTGCGAATGATCAACTATTGTTGTGCGTGGATACCCCACTTTGCATTACATACAGGGAGGCTCAGTGAGCTAATCTATGGTAAAGCTATGGCAGCAAAGGATAAGACTGAGTGGACGGAAGAAGCTGAGAAACCGTTTCTAAACATAAAAAAGTTAATGACGTCTAGCACTGTTCTAGGGATCCCAGATATGATTGTCCCTTCACACAGACAGTAGACTGTAGAGAGGGGTACATGATGTCTAGCACTGTTCTAGGGATCCCATGTGATCGTCCCTTCACACAGACAGTAGACTGTAGAGAGGGGTACATGACGTCAGTGCTGACTCAGGAACACGGGGGAAAATAAACCTATTGCTCATTATTCCTCCCGTTTAGACGAGGTTGCTCAAGCCATGCCACTACGTTTGCAGACTGTGGTGGCTGCCGCAAATTCCCATAGTGTTGATGACTATTAGGATAACCCCTGATAGGGAGGGATTGTCTCCATTTGAGAAGGTTTTTGGCAGACCCTATAGGATGCCCCAATTAGGACAATTGGAACAAGCAGATATAGAAGTAGAAAGCAGAATGGTTGATCACACGAAAAGGTTGTTCATTAACCAAACCAGTATGTCAAAGGTTTTATGCCCAACAGGAGAACTACAGAAGGAGGTGGCACACCAGATTCAACCGGGAGACTGGGTCTGGATCCAATCACTAAAGAGAAAAACTGGAAGCAGCCACGGTGAGAGGGGCCATACCAAGTACTCCTGGTGACTGCCTTCGCGGTGAGGATAGCAGATAGAGCAACCTGGGTGCACATCACACATTGTAAGAGGGTAGGACACACTGACACTGGCGAACAGTCATAGGGGTAGGAGCAGAACCGTAATCAACAGGATACGGGGGTTACACTCCTACTGAAGATTCCCTTATACCCGACCTTTCCCTGCTGTGAGCGTTCATAGAAGTGGAAGTATGTCTTGGCCTCTTGCTGATGATGTGTTCTCTGGGCGAGGGTTCACAGGTGGGCTGGCCATCCTGAGCTGTCTGATTGTGGGAGCCATATTCCTGATACAGCATGAACCCCCCGAGGAGGCCAAAAAGGGTAACTGGACTCATATGGTAGACGAGGGAAATTCGATTTTACCAAAGCATTTTAAAAGGTCACTGAAACTGAATAGTAAGTTGGGGAAGGATATCTCAGTTGTGTTCTATGTAGACCAATTGGGGTCCTTCACTCCTTGGCAGTCTAGAACATTGGGTCACTGGGGAAGGTATTTGTGTAAATCACCGTGTAATTAATGGAATCAAGTCATAGCTCACACTGAGAAGGGTGGCTATGCAAACCCACACACTCAATATGGGAACAGATGGAGTTTAGTAAAGGTGGGAGTTTTGGGCTGTTTTCCGGAGCAGGAGTATTGTATAAAGGTACGAATTACCATTAAAACTGTAAAGATCCAGGATCTTGGATTATGGTATGTTGGTTTTGATCAGTCTTTAACAGATACTATGGTACCATTCCAGGTCACAGAGGTAAAAGCTGGGAAGGATACTATGGGCAGCCAGAGTTTAATCAGTCTCCCTAACACAACTGGTATTCCTAGTCTAATCATCCAGGGCCAAGGACCAGTGCAAATAGTTGAGACAAAAGACTTTAAAGAAGTGATAGAGTTGGAGACTGGGTTTAGAGATTCCAACCTCTGGTTAGAGTGGATTCAATATACGGCCAGATCAGGAGCTAAAGAAGAATGCTATGCCTGTGCCACAGCAAAACCTCAGTTGACAACCATCCCTTTTCCATTAAATGGAATGAATTCACCTAAGGGAATGGCATGTATGGTAAAGCTATTCATGGAAGCAGGAAAGACAGATAATAACAGTTGTACAGATTTGCACTATTTATATCCACATGTTCCTCTGAAATCTAGGCTTACTCCTTTCACAGTGGCAAGATGAGACTATTACTGTTTGGCCCAGTATTGTACTTATGGGAAATATGTAGGGGAAGTCAGTACCTGCAATAGGACAGAGAATGTTACTACTGATGAGAACCTGAGCGATCTGGCAAGCTGGTTGAGATCTGGGGATTTCAGTAAGATAAGGAGGCCCAGGGCTGACATCTGGTGGTTGTGTGGGGGAATGTTGTTATGGCCGAGTTGACCTGTTAATTGGACAGGGATATGTGTACTAGTTCATTTGGGAATGCCTTTCACACTCATTCAACACCATGACATGAAGTTGGCCAAACGGGAGAAAAGAAGTACTCCGTCTAGGTCTTTTGATGATAGAGTTTATATTGACAACATTGGGGTTCCACGGGGGTGCCAGACGAGTTCAAAGCTAGAAATCAGATCCTGTCAGGATTAGAGTCAAGTATTTTCTGGTGGTCCACTCTCAATAAGAATGTGGACTGGATTAATTATATGTATTATAATCAACAGCGCTTCATCAATTATATCAGAGATGCAATAAAAAGATTGGCAGAGCAGACTAAAGCAATCAGCTTGGCAGAATAGAATCGTGTTAGATATGTTATTGGCAGTGAGGGGGGGGGGTTTGTGTGCTATTCGGGTCGATGTGCTGTACGTTCATCCCAAATAACACAGCCCCGGATGGATCAGTGACCAAGGCCTTGGCTGGTTTAACCACCCTAGCTCACGAATTGGCAGAAAACTCTGGGGTGGAAACTTCTCTGACGAGTTGGTTTGACAGTATGTTTGGCAAATGGAAAAATGTGATGATTACGGTGTTGTGGGCGACTTTCACCTGTGTGACTGTGTTTGTTTTGTGCAGATGTGGTTTGATTCCGTGTGTGAAAGTTCTCATTTCCAGGACTCTGGAGAGATTGATGACTCGACAGATGGTGAGATACGGAACAATTCAAAGCTCTGACCAATGGGATGAAGAATACAGACTTCCCAGCATAGGAGAAGGCTCTGTGTCTTTTAATTGGGAGGAGCCTATGTTTGATGGGACCATGTTTTATGTTTAGGTTTCCTTGTTTTGATGTTAAGACTGTTTCTTTAGTGAAGATTATAACGAAAATCCTGATAAGAAGAGTTATGATTCTGATGTCGGTCCAGAGCAGTCAATGTTAGTACCTATATTGATATTTGTTAGGTTGATTTTGAATAAAAATAGCTGTGTAATCCTTACTATTTAATCAAAGTGTGGAGGGTTATCTAATAAAAATAGATGTGTAATCCTTACTATTTATTCAAAGTGTGGAGGGTTATCTAATAAAAATAGATGTGTAATCCTTACTATTTAATCAGTGTGGAGGGTTACCTAATAAAAATAGATGTGTAATCCTTACTATTTATTCAAAGTGTGGAGGGTTATCTAATAAAAATATATGTGTAATCCTTACTATTTAATCAAAGTGTGGAGGGTTATCTAATAAAAATAGACGTGTAATCCTTACTATTTAATCAAAGTGTGGAGGGTTATCTAATAAAAATAGACGTGTAATCCTTACTATTTAATCAAAGTGTGGAGGGTTATCTAATAAAAATAGACGTGTAATCCTTACTATTTAATCAAAGTGTGGAGGGTTATCTAATAAAAATAGACGTGTAATCCTTACTATTTAATCAAAGTGTGGAGGGTTACCTAATAAAAATAGATGTGTAATCCTTACTATTTAATCAGTGTGGAGCGTTATCTAATAAAAATAGACGTGTAATCCTTACTATTTAATCAAAGTGTGGAGGGTTATCTAATAAAAATAGATGTGTAATCCTTACTATTTAATCAGTGTGGAGGTTTATCTAATAAAAATAGATGTGTAATCCTTACTATTTAATCAAAGTGTGGAGGGTTATCTAATAAAAATAGATGTGTAACCCTTACTATTTAATCAAAGTGTGGAGGTTTATCTAATAAAAATAGATGTGTAATCCTTACTATTTAATCAAAGTGTGGAGGGTTATCTAATAAAAATAGACGTGTAATCCTTACTATTTAATCAGTGTGGAGGGTTATCTAATAAAAATAGATGTGTAATCCTTACTATTTAATCAAAGTGTGGAGGTTTATCTAATAAAAATAGATGTGTAATCCTTACTATTTAATCAAAGTGTGGAGGGTTATCTAATAAAAATAGATGTGTAATCCTTACTATTTAATCAGTGTGGAGGGTTATCTAATAAAAATAGATGTGTAATCCTTACTATTTATTCAAAGTGTGGAGGGTTATCTAATAAAAATAGACGTGTAATCCTTACTATTTAATCAGTGTGGAGGGTTATCTAATAAAAATAGATGTGTAATCCTTACTATTTAATCAAAGTGTGGAGGTTTATCTAATAAAAATAGATGTGTAATCCTTACTATTTAATCAAAGTGTGGAGGGTTATCTAATAAAAATAGATGTGTAATCCTTACTATTTAATCAAAGTGTGGAGGGTTATCTAATAAAAATAGATGCGTAATCCTTACTATTTAATCAAAGTGTGGAGGTTTATCTAATAAAAATAGATGTGTAATCCTTACTATTTAATCAGTGTGGAGGGTTATCTAATAAAAATAGATGTGTAATCCTTACTATTTAATCAGTGTGGAGGGTTATCTAATAAAAATAGATGTGTAATCCTTACTATTTAATCAAAGTGTGGAGGGTTATCTAATAAAAATAGATGTGTAATCCTTACTATTTAATCAAAGTGTGGAGGGTTATCTAATAAAAATAGATGTGTAATCCTTACTATTTAATCAGTGTGGAGGGTTATCTAATAAAAATAGATGTGTAATCCTTACTATTTAATCAAAGTGTGGAGGGTTATCTAATAAAAATAGATGTGTAATCCTTACTATTTAATCAAAGTGTGGAGGTTTATCTAATAAAAATAGATGTGTAATCCTTACTATTTAATCAGTGTGGAGGGTTATCTAATAAAAATAGATGTGTAATCCTTACTATTTAATCAGTGTGGAGGGTTATCTAATAAAAATAGATGTGTAATCCTTACTATTTAATCAAAGTGTGGAGGTTTATCTAATAAAAATAGATGTGTAATCCTTACTATTTAATCAAAGTGTGGAGGGTTATCTAATAAAAATAGATGTGTAATCCTTACTATTTAATCAAAGTGTGGAGGGTTATCTAATAAAAATAGATGTGTAATCCTTACTATTTAATCAAAGTGTGGAGGGTTATCTAATAAAAATAGATGTGTAATCCTTACTATTTAATCAAAGTGTGGAGGGTTATCTAATAAAAATAGATGTGTAATCCTTACTATTTATTCAAAGTGTGGAGGGTTATCTAATAAAAATAGATGTGTAATCCTTACTATTTAATCAGTGTGGAGGGTTATCTAATAAAAATAGATGTGTAATCCTTACTATTTAATCAAAGTGTGGAGGGTTATCTAATAAAAATAGATGTGTAATCCTTACTATTTAATCAGTGTGGAGGGTTATCTAATAAAAATAGACGTGTAATCCTTACTATTTAATCAAAGTGTGGAGGGTTATCTAATAAAAATAGATGTGTAATCCTTACTATTTAATCAGTGTGGAGGGTTATCTAATAAAAATAGATGTGTGCTAGTGAGTATAATATTTAGTCAAAAGTGTGGATTGTTATGGGATTTTTATCAATAATGACTAAATGAGGTATACTGCACTTTAACTGGCAAGAATTCTACCCTGTCTTTCTTGTAGTATTAAATAATGTTTGTCCATTAGAAAAGGGTTACATGGCATGGACCTAGGAAGAAAGGAATGTACGTGGAGATAAGAGAGGACGTGGAGGGCTCCTCCAGGGTTACATGGCATGGACCTAGGAAGAAAGGAATGTACGTGGAGATAAGAGAGGACGTGGAGGGCTCCTCCAGGGTTACATGGCATGGACCTAGGAAGAAAGGGATGTACGTGGAGATAAGAGAGGACAGGGAGGGCTCCTCCAGGGTTATGGTGTCTGGGGGAGCCTGGAATGGTCAGTTTAGGGGTTATAAACTGTGGTTAGACTCATGTGAAAATCCATGTTTGTGTC
This sequence comes from Oncorhynchus mykiss, assembly GCF_013265735.2. NCBI lineage: Eukaryota > Metazoa > Chordata > Actinopteri > Salmoniformes > Salmonidae > Oncorhynchus > Oncorhynchus mykiss. The sequence continues at coordinate 15,489 of NW_023494102.1, forward strand.
TATGTCTGTGCGTAGTTTAGGATGATATAAGAAGGACTGTAATTGTGAAAACTTGAGAGCTCTCGCAAATAAATTGGGACCTGATCAATTGTGAGCTGGGAATTCTGTCTGTTTTATTTAAGACCAGAACTTTACAAACTCTGGGTATCAGACCGATAAATATAATTGGAATTTATGAAAACTGATTAAATAATTACTTGACATTTACCTGCAGCCATTCCCCAGTACACTCTCTCTCCCCCTCCCTTTCTGTTTGTGTGATTGTGTGGTTGGAGACAGGTGTGTTGGAGTCAGAGCAGATCCCTACCAGCTGCAACCCGTTCCATAATCAAGACCTCTACAAATACCCAATCCTGCCACCACTCTGCCAGATCGTAATCTCTGCTCAGTCAGTCATTAGCCTAGCCTTTAGTTACGACTCAAGAGCCTGTTTCCCTGCCGTATACCGTTTAATCCTCTCATTACAGTTAAGTCTCTGTCTCCTGTCTACTGTTCCACAGCTCACCACCACACCACCTTGCGTTGGATTTCCCTCCCTACCACTACATTGGATTCCCCTCCAGACCTGCTTACCCTGTTCAACTCAGCCAACTCCAACGGGTTTTCCTGCTACTCATCCAAGTTTCCCCGGTTCAGCACTCCGTATCTCTTTGTTTACAGTAAACATTTGGTTCATTATCCCTGCTTCCTCATCTGCTCTTTGATTCCGCCCCATCACTCCTCGTGACACGGGGTTCCGTGCCCCGTAACCCAACTCTCTCCCCGACCCCCACCAGTCTAGGACATAACTCAATTCCCTGTCTCTCACCACCACCAGTCTTGTCAATAACTCAACTCTCTCCCTGACCACCACCAGTCTAGTACACAACTCAACTCTCTCCCTGACCCCCACTAGTCTAGTACATAACTCAACTCTCTCCTCGACCCCCACCAGTCTAGTACACAACTGAACTCTTTACATGACCCCCACTATTCTAGTATATTTATCAAATCTCTCCCTGACCCCCACCAGTCTAGTACATAACTCAATTCTCTCATCAACCCCCACCAGTCTAGTACACAACTCAAATCTCTCCTTGACCCCCACCAGTCTAGTACACAACTCAAATCTCTCCTTGACCCCCACCAGTCTAGTACACAACTCAAATCTCTCCTTGACCCCCACCAGTCTAGTACACAACTCAAATCTCTCGCTGAACCACAACGGTCTAGTACATAACTCAACTCTCTCCCTGACCCTCACCAGTCTAGTACATAACTCAACGTTCTCCCGACCCCCACCAGTCTAGTACATAACTCAACTCTCTCCCTGACCACCACCAGTCTAGTACATAACTCAACTCTCTCCCTGACCACCACCAGTCTAGTACATAACTCAACTCTCTCCCTGACCCCCACCAGTCTAGTACATAACTCAAATCTCTCCTCGACCCTCACCAGTCTAGTACATAACTGAACTCTTTACCTGACCCCCACTATTCTAGTATATTTATCAAATCTCTCCCTGGCCCCCAACAGTCTAGTACACAACTCAAATCTCTCGCAGAAACCCAACGGTCTAGTACATAACTTAACTCTCTCCCTGACCCTCACCAGTCTAGTACATAACTTAACTCTCTCTCCAACACAATTTCATTCCTACTTTTTGATTACATATTTATCCCAAGGGAAAGGATTGGAAACACCTAAACATACATTAACACAGAAACAGCACAATTCATCTCATATGACCTAGTAGTCCTGTAGAGCTGTTTAACATCCACACAATATACACTACATTACATCCTCCATATAATTCATCTCATATGACCTAGTAGTCCTGTAGAGCTGTTTAACATCCACACAATATACACTACATTACATCCTCCATATAATTCATCTCATATGACCTAGTAGAACTGTAGAGCTGTTTAACATCCACACAATATACACTACATTACATCCTCCATATAATTCATCTCATATGACCTAGTAGTCCTGTAGAGCTGTTTAACATCCACACAATATACACTACATTACATCCTCCATATAATTCATCTCATATGACCTAGTAGAACTGTAGAGCTGTTTAACATCCACACAATATACACTACATTACATCCTCCATATAATTCATCTCATATGACCTAGTAGTCCTGTAGAGCTCTTTAACATCCACACAATATAGCTGGGTCTCCCTGTTCTGTCCCTATGTGTCCACTGCCCTGCAGAGCCCCAACCCAACACATCCCACTCAGATTTAGGGTCTGAGTGAAACATTCATTATTGGTTTCAGGTGTGTTAGGTCAAGGCCAGAGTGACAACCCACAGGACAGCAGACCCCCAGGGCAGGACTGAACAACCCAGCAGCTATTGAAAACAGGAAGTGGGCATCTTTTCAATAGACTCCTTTTGTTGTATTGTTTTCAATATAAGACATCCAGACCTTATTCAAGTTGTCCAGTAAACCCTGATAAGAGGTGAACTCAGGCAGTAGAAAGTTAGAAGTGATATTATAGGACACACTATATGTGTAACTTTGCTGCTCTGTCAGCAGTTTCCTGTGGAGTTTTTCTAATGTCAGTGTTTCCTGTTTGTAGGTGTGTTTAACTGATCTTATCTGTTTAAGTTTGTCACATCATGTAAGTAAGGAAGTAATGAGATAGAAGTCATATAGTCTAGCAGTATTTCTTACTCTTCAGTCCTCTCTTCATGACAGTAGACTTGTTTCGCTCAGTGGAGCCCCAGTTAGAGGCAGATATGATACCTGCAGTGGTACTGATGACCCTGTTGTGGAGCACAGGTATGATGCTGTTATATTGATATACACTTGTGACAGTTACTGAGATATGATTTAATATTGTAAGATATATTATAATTTGCAGGGTTAGTAAAATAACATACAACTGGAAGCAGACAGTAAAAATGTGTCTCAAAGCAGGACAATGATGTGATCACCTGTAAATGTACTTTACTGTAGTCTAACTGTCCATCTGGGGACAGGCACTAATGTCAGTTAAGTTGTGATGGTGTCATGCATCTGACTGTTGTAAATTCAGTGTGTCAATGATTGATTGTATCTGTCTCTATGTAAATGAATGAGAGTATATATTATGTGTTATATATTATATTGGTGTTATGTTAGAATAGGAGAAGGGAGGGGTGTAGATGATAGAGGTCTATGAGCTGAGTCAAGATAAACAGGTTCAACACTATACATCATGAAGAGAGAGAGAATGAGAGAGAGAGAGAGAGAGAGAGAGAGAGAGAGAGAGAGAGAGAGAGAGAGTGTGTGCAAGAGAAATGAGCAGAGCGAGAGGGAGGAGAGAGGAGGGGTGGGGAAAGCAGAGGATGGGAGGGTACAGAGGAGGGACAGGGAGAAAGGAGGGTAGGGGAGGGAGGAGGGTAACGGAGAGAAAAGGAGAGGGGAGAGAGAGATTTGTGGAGGAAAGAGAAGGAGAGAGAAGCGGAGGGTAGAGAGAAGGGGAGGGGAGAGAGAAATGTGGCGGAGAGAGAAAGAGAGAGAAGGGGAGGGAAGAGAGAGAAATGTGGAGGAGAGAGAAAGAGAGAGAAGGGTAGGGAAGAGAAGATGGGGGGGAGATAGAATGGGAGAGGAGAGAGAAGGGGAGGGGAGAGAGAGAAATGTAGAGGAGAGAGAAAGACAGAGAAGGGGAGGGAGAAGGGGAGGGGAGAGAGAAGGGGAGGGAGAGAGAGAAATGTGGAGGAGAGAGAAAGAGAGAGAAGGGGAGGGAAGAGATGGGGGAGGGGAGAGAAATAGTAGGAAGAGCTCCACTAGGGCCCTCTCAGCCAGCTGGCTACACTAGGGCCCTCTCAGCCAGCCGGCTCCACTAGGGCCCTCTCAGCTAGCTGGCTTCACTAGGGCCCTCTCAGCCAGCCTGCTCCACTAGGGCCCTCTCAGCCAAGCTAGCTCCACTAGGGCCCTCTCAGCCAGCTGGCTCCACTAGGGCCCTATCAGCCACCTGGCTCCACTAGGGCCCTCTCAGTCAGCTGGTTCCACTAAGGCCCTCTCAGCCAGCCGGCTCCACTAGGGCCCTCTCAGCCAGCCTGCTCCACTAGGGCCCTCTCAGTCAGCTGGTTCAACTATGGCCCTCTCAGCCACCTGGCTCTACTAGGGCCCTCTCAGCCACCTGGCTCCACTCGGGCCCTCTCAGTCACCTGGCTCCACTAGGGCCCTCTCAGTCAGCTGGTTCCACTGAGGCCCTCTCAGCCAGCCGGCTCCACTAGGGCCCTCTCAGCCACCTGGCTCCACTAGGGCCCTCTCAGCCACCTGGTTCCACTAGGGCCCTCTCAGCCAAGCTAGCTCCACTAGGGACCTCTCAGCTAAGCTAGCTCCACTTGGGCCCTCTCAGCCAAGCTAGCTCCACTAGGGCCCTCTCAGCCAGCCGGCTCCACTAGGGCCCTCTCAGCCAGCCTGCTCCAGTAGGGCCCTCTCAGCCAGCTGGCTCCACTAGGGCCCTCTCAGCCACCCGGCTCCACTAGTGCCCTCTCATTCAGTTGGCTCCACTAGTGCCCTCTCAGCCAGCCGGCTCCTCTAGGGCCCTCTCAGCCAGCCGGCTCCTCTAGGGCCCTCTCAGCCAGCCTGCTCCACTAGGGCCCTCTCAGTCAGCTGGTTCCACTAAGGCCCTCTCAGTCACCTGGCTCCACTAGGGCCCTCTCAGCCACCTGGCTCCAATAGGGCCCTCTCAGCCACCTGGCTCCACTCGGGCCCTCTCAGCCACCTGGCTCCACTAGGGCCCTCTCAGCCACCTGGCTCCACTAGGGCCCTCTCAGCCACCTGGCTCCACTAGGGCCCTCTCAGTCACCTGGCTCCACTAGGGCCCTCTCAGCCAGCCGGCTCCACTAGGGCCCTCTCAGCCACCTGGCTCCACTAGGGCCCTCTCAGCCAGCCGGCTCCACTAGGGCCCTCTCAGCCAGCCTGCTCCAGTAGGGCCCTCTCAGCCAGCTGGCTCCACTAGGGCCCTCTCAGCCACCCGGCTCCACTAGTGCCCTCTCAGCCACCTGGCTCCACTAGGGCCCTCTCAGTCAGCCTGCTCCACTAGGGCCCTCTCAGTCAGCCTGCTCCTCTAGGGCCCTCTCAGCCAGCCTGCTCCACTAAGGCCCTCTCAGTCACCTGGCTCCACTAGGGCCCTCTCAGCCACCTGGCTCCACTAGGGCCCTCTCAGCCACCTGGCTCCAATAGGGCCCTCTCAGCCACCTGGCTCCACTCGGGCCCTCTCAGCCACCTGGCTCCACTAGGGCCCTCTCAGCCACCTGGCTCCACTAGGGCCCTCTCAGTCACCTGGCTCCACTAGGGCCCTCTCAGCCAGCCGGCTCCACTAGGGCCCTCTCAGCCACCTGGCTCCACTAGGGCCCTCTCAGCCAGCCGGCTCCACTAGGGACCTCTCAGCCACCTGGCTCCACTAAGGTCCTCTCAGTCAGCTGGTGTGTGTAGGAGAGTGTGAGTTGTGTGTACAGAAAGTAGAAGTACAAATGTCAAGGGAAATGAACTAAAGTGATAAATCTAGTCCTAGGTTTTATTTACTGTGGGATTTGTTCTCCACTGGTTACCCTGTTCTCATCACAACAGGTCACACATTCTGCTGACATGATGACACACTGTGGTATTTTACCTAACAGATACAGGAGCTTGTCAATATTACATGTTCTTTTTCAAATTATTTTGTGGTCCTTGTATGCTGAGAGAAAATGATGTCTCCTATATATGTTTCTAACAACATAATATGTTATGACAGACAGACAGACAGACAGGCAGACAGACAGACAGACAGACACAGACAGACAGACAGAGATAACTACTAGTCACCCCTCCACTCTCTCCCTGAGTCCAGGCCCCAGACAGACTGACTGACAGACAGACAGACAGACAGACAGACAGACAGGCAGGCAGGCAGACAGAGAGAACTACTAGTCACCCCTCCACTCTCTCCCTGAGTCCAGGCCCCAGACAGACTGACTGACTGACAGACAGACAGACAGACAGACAAGACAGAGAGAACTACTAGTCACCCCTCCACTCTCTCCCTGAGTCCAGGCCCCAGACAGACAGACAGACAGACAGACAGACAGACAAGACAGACAAGACAGAGAGAACTACTAGTCACCCCTCCACTCTCTCCCTGAGTCCAGGCCCCAGACAGACAGACAGACAGACAAGACAGACAAGACAGACAAGACAGAGAGAACTACTAGTCACCACTCCACTCTCTCCCTGAGTCCAGGCCCCAGACAGACAGACAGACAGACAGACAAGACAGACAAGACAGACAAGACAGAGAGAACTACTAGTCACCCCTCCACTCTCTCCCTGAGTCCAGGCCCCAGACAGACAGACAGACAGACAAGACAGACAAGACAGACAAGACAGAGAGAACTACTAGTCACCCCTCCACTCTCACCCTGAGTCCATGCCCCAGACAGACAGACAGACAGACAAGACAGACAAGACAGACAAGACAGAGAGAACTACAAGTCACCCCTCCACTCTCACCCTGAGTCCAGGCCCCAGACAGACAGACAGACAGACAGACAGCTCCACTAGGGCCCTCTCAGCCAGCCTGCTCCACTAGGGCCCTCTCAGCCACCTGGCTCCACTAGGGCCCTCTCAGCCACCTGGCTCCACTAGGACCCTCTCAGCCAGCCTGCTCCACTAGTGCCCTCTCAGCCAGCCTGCTCCACTAGGACCCTCTCAGCCACCTGGCTCCACTAGGGCCCTCTCAGCCACCTGGCTCCACTAGTGCCCTCTCAGCCAGCCTGCTCCACTAGGACCCTCTCAGCCACCTGGCTCCACTAGTGCCCTCTCAGCCACCTGGCTCCACTAGGGCCCTCTCAGTCAGCCTGCTCCACTAGGGCCCTCTCAGTCAGCCTGCTCCTCTAGGGCCCTCTCAGCCAGCCTGCTCCACTAGGGCCCTCTCAGCCAGCCTGCTCCACTAGGGCCCTCACAGCCAGCCTGCTCCACTAGGGCCCTCTCAGTCAGCCTGCTCCACTAGGGCCCTCTCAGCCAGCCTGCTCCACTAGGGCCCTCACAGCCAGCCTGCTCCAGTAGGGCCCTCTCAGTCAGCCTGCTCCACTAGGGCCCTCTCAGCCAGCCTGCTCCACTAGGGCCCTCTCAGCCAGTCTGCTCCACTAGGGCCCTCTCGGCCAGCCTGCTCCACTAGGGCCCTCTCAGCCAGCCTGCTCCAATAGGGCCCTCTCAGCCAGCTTGCTCCACTAGGGCCCTCTCAGCCTGCCTGCTCCACTAGGGCCCTCTCAGCCAGTCTGCTCCACTAGGGCCCTCTCAGCCAGCCTGCACTACTAGGGCCCTCTCAGCCAGCCTGCTCCACTAGGGCCCTCTCAGCCACCTGGCTCCACTAGGGCCCTCTCAACCAGCCGGCTCCACTAGGGCCCCCTCAGCCAGCTGGCTCCATTAGGGCCCTCTCAGCCATTCTGCTCCACTAGGGCCGTCTCAGCCAGCCTGCTCAACCAGGGCCCTCACAGCCAGCCTGCTCCACTAGGGTCCTCTCAGCCAGCCTGCTCCACTAGGGCCTTCTCAGCCAGCCTGCTCCACTAGGGCCCTCTCAGCCAGCCTGCTCCACTAGGGCCCTCTCAGCCAGCCTGCTCCACTAGGGCCCTCTCAGCAAGCCTGTTCCACTAGGGCCCTCTCAGCCTGACTGCTCCACTAGGGCCCTCTCAGCCAGCCTGCTCCACTAGGGCCCTCTCAGCCAGCCTGCTCCACTGGGGCCCTCTCAGCTAGCTGGCTCCACTAGGGCCCTCTCAGACATTTGGCTCCTCTAGGGCCCTCTCAGTCACCTGGCTCCACTAGGGCCCTCTCAGCCAGCCTGCTCCAGTAGGGCCCTCTCAGCCAGCCTGCTCCACTAGGGCCCTCTCAGCCAGTCTGCTCAACTAGGGCCCTCTCAGCCACCTGGCTCCACTACGGCCCTCTCAGCCAGCATGCTCCACTAGGGCCCTCTCAACCAGCCCGCTCCACTAGGGCACTCTCAGCCAGCTGGCTACACTAGGGCCCTCTCAGTCAGCTGGCTCCACTAGGGCCCATTCAGCCAGCCTGCTCCACTAGGGCCCTCTCAGCCAGCCTGCTCCACTAGGGCCCTCTCATTCAGCCTGCTCCACTAGGGCCCTCTCAGCCAGCTGGCTACACTAGGGCCCTCTCAGCTAGCTGGCTCCACTAGGGCCCACTCAGCCAGCCTGCTCCACTAGGGCCCTCACAGCCAGCTCTCCACTAGGGCCCTCTCAGCTAGCTGGCTCCACTAGGGCACACTAGGGCCCTCTCAGACAGTTGGCTCCTCTAGGGCTCTCTCAGCCACCTGGCTCCACTAGGGCCCTCTCAACCAGCCGGCTCCACTAGGGCCCTCTCAGCCACCTGGCTCCACCAGGGCCCTCTCAGCCACCTGGTTCCACTAGGGCCCTCTCAGCCACCTGTTTCCACTAGGGCCCTCTCAGCCACCTGGCTCCACTAGGGCCCTCTCAGCCACCTGGCTCCACCAGGGCCCTCTCAGCCACCTGGTTCCACTAGGGCCCTCTCAGCCACCTGTTTCCACTAGGGCCCTCTCAGCCACCTGGCTCCACTTGGGCCCTCTCAGCCAAGCTGGCTCCACTTGGGCCCTCTCAGCCACCTGGCTCCACTAGGGCCCTCTCAGCCACCTGGCTCCACTAGGGCCCTCTCAGCCAAGCTGGCTCCACTAGTGCCCTCACTGTCAGCTGGCTCCACTAGAGCCCTCACTGTCAGCTGGTTCCACTAGGGCCCTCTCAGCCACCTGGCTCCACTAGGGCCCTCTCAGCCAAGCTGGCTCCACTAGTGCCCTCACTGTCAGCTGGCTCCACTAGAGCCCTCACTGTCAGCTGGCTCCACTAGGGCCCTCTCAGCCACCTGGTTCCACTAGGGCCCTCTCAGCCACCTGTTTCCACTAGGGCCCTCTCAGCCACCTGGCTCCACTTGGGCCCTCTCAGCCAAGCTGGCTCCACTTGGGCCCTCTCAGCCACCTGGCTCCACTAGGGCCCTCTCAGCCACCTGGCTCCACTAGGGCCCTCTCAGCCAAGCTGGCTCCACTAGTGCCCTCACTGTCAGCTGGGGGAGAGGAGGAGAAGAGGGAGAGAAGAGGAGAGGGGAGAGGAGGAGAGGGGGAGAGGAGGAAAAGAGAAGAGGGGGGTGGAGAAGAGGTGAGGAGATGAGAGGAGGAGAATAGGAGACGAGAGGGGGAGAAGAGGAGATGGGCAGAATAGGAGAAGAGCAGAGAAGAAGAGGTGAGGGGTAGAAGAGGAGAGGAGACGGGGAGAAGAGGACAGGAGTGAGAAGAGTAGAGGAATGAGAAGAGGAGAGGTGGGAGAAGTGTGAGAGGGGGAGGAGAGGGGGAGGAGAGTAGTGGCGGAGAAGAGGAGAGAAAAGAGAGAAGAGGAGAGGAGATGAGGGGAGAGGAGAAGGGGAGAGGAGAGGAGAGCGGGAGAATATGAGGGGGAATAGAGGAGGAGAAGAGTAGGGAGGAGAGGAGAAGGGAAGAGGGGGAGAAGAGGGGGAATAAAGGGGGAGGAGAGGAGAGGGAGGAGAAGAGGATAAGAGAGAGGGGGAGATGAGAAGAAGGGGGGAGGAGAGGAGAGGAGGGGAGTGGAGAGGGTGAGAAGAGGAGAGGGGGAGAAGGCAAGAGGGGGAGAAGATGGGAGAAGAGGAGAAGAGGAGAAGATGAGAAGGGGGAGGAGAGGGGGGAGAAGAGGAGGATGAGAGAAGGGGAGAGGAAGAGAAAAGAGAGGAGGTACTGTTTGTTTGGACTCTACTGTTATCAAGTGGGTTTTTCCACTATATTTAGTTACCAGTCATTTCAGTGAAGGGAACATGTGCACACTTTAGGAGAAATGAGAGATAATTGGGACAATGCTTCTTTCTAGTCTACAGTCCTGCGTCTGTGACACCAGATTATCACCTAGTGGCCATAAGAGGAACTGTCCTGTCAGTGTGTTTTTACTGCTGGCTCAAAACAACACATGACCTGCAAACAGGATATGATTCATGTGTGAGTACTAAAAGCACCTGAATGTAGTATATTATAGTATATTTATTATATATGTGGGTCTGATAAGTAAACACTCTTAATGTTTGCTGTTTTATCCCTCAGAAGAACATTGGTCACTATGTAACCAAACACATGTGAAACCTCATGATAAGACTGTCTTCCCCATCACATCATGAAAGTTCATGTTGATGTTCATTTAACCTCGGTCTCTCTTTCTCCTCTGTCTCTCTCTTTCTCCTCAGATCTCCAGGCTCAAAGCGTTAGTCCACCAGGTAGGTAGAGTATAAATCTACAGTGATTATAGCAGTTCAATATTAGTCAACTTTATTATCCCACATGGAGAAATTCATGTGTCCATACAAACCATTCTAAACCCCAATAACAAGTAGTGTTTTATGGAACTACTAATACTTGTCAATCACTGTCATCATCTGTCCTCACCACTGTGTTTTCCTCTCTGCTGTTTACAGCTGAACTCTCAGTCAGACTGGTGAATGGGACCACTTCCTGTTCTGGGACAGTGGAAGTCTTCTACAGAGGACAGTGGACACGTCTATGTTTTAGTTGGTGGTGGAGAATAATGATAGAGGCTACGGTTGTGTGTAGAGAGCTGGATTGTGGGAATCCTGTAGCTGAATCTAGAGGACGTCTGGTTGAAGATGGAAGAAGAGGAGTCACACTATATAGTAGATGCAGGGGAAATGAGTCTTCTATTAGACAGTGTGACAACAGTAGAGGACTTGGTGTCTGTGATGGTAAATATTATCATCATGTGACCTGTTCAGGTAAGAGACGGGTCATATTGAGAGATTTATTTATACATTATACAATATTACCATGTATCATGTTTTATGTGTTTTTATTTCATTTAAATAGAGAGAGAGATGTCAGATGCATTTAAACATTATATTTGTGTTTGTCATATTGGTTTATGGGAGATGTTCATGGGCAGATCATTGTAGTTCAGATGGTACTGAAGTGAAGCTGCCTGATGGATGTCCAGCTGTTAATTTTCTATAAAGTGAAGTGAACTTATTCCTGTCTCCTGCCTGCATTATTCCCAACCCGATCCTGAGTGACTAAGAACCCATTTCTACCTCTTACAGTATCAAACATAGCAAACTACAATCTTTTATCCAACATATTTGTGTTTAGTCCTTGACAGTGTCATCAACAAAACTGATTGAATGTTCAACCAACTCTTTTTCTCCAGAGTCTGTGCGGCTTGTGGATGGAGCTGGTCTCTGCTCTGGGAGAGTGGAGGTGAAGTCCAATCAGTCCTGGGCCTCAGTGTGTGAAGCTGACTTTGACCGGCAGGATGCAGAGGTAGTCTGTGGGGAGTTTGGCTGTGGGGCTCCTGCAGCTCTACAGGGGGGGCTCTATGGAGAAGGTGAGGGTCAGACTTGGGATAAAGAGTTCCAGTGTAAAGGCAAAGAGTCCCTTCTCCTGGACTGTGACAACTCAGACAGAAAACACAACACCTGCCTACCTGGTAATGCTGTTGGACTCACCTGCTCAGGTAAGAAACAGTTTGTCACTCAATCAACATTGTTTCTCACCTGGAGTGAAGAATATGAGAGACAATATAGGTATGTTTTAGTGAGAAAATAGTAAGATTACTGTCTCTCTCTTTTCTTTTCTCAGAGCCTGATGATGTGAGGCTGGTGGGAGGAGACAGTCGCTGTGCTGGTGGAGTGGAGTGGTACGACCAGGGAGAGTGGAGGACTGTGGGAACTGACGACAGGAACCAGAGGGATGTAGCTGCAGTAGTGTGTAGACAGCTGGGTTGTGGCTCCACTGTTTCAGTACCACCTGGAAACACCACTAGAGGGATTAGAGTTTACTGTTCTTGGTCTGAGTCTTCACTGAGGGAGTGTAGAAGAACGTATGAACTCCTTCCAGGACTCACAGTGATCTGCTCAGGTAATAACAAAACACACTATATGGCCAAAAGTATGTGGACATTTGTGGATCCGGCTATTTCAGCCACAGCAGTTGCTGACAGGTGTTTGAAATTGAGCACACAGCCATGCAATCTCCATAGACAAACATTGCCAGTAGATTGGACTTACTGAAGATCTCAGTGACTTAACGTGGCAAGTCTAGGAGCAACAACGGCTCAGCCGTGAAGTGGTAGACAACACAAGCAGAACGGACCGCCGGGTGTTGAACCACGTAGAGCCTAAAAATAATCCTCTGTTGTAAAACTCACTACTGAGTTCCACATACTTTTGTCCATGTATTATATCTCCTTCCTGGACTCACAGTGATCTGCTCAGGAAATATCAACATATTATAATTATATTCAACTGATTTCCTTCATTCATACAACTTCCTCTGCACCTCTCATGATGACTGTTTAACTTGTCAGTCTGCTTTACTAAATAGATCACTCAGTCAAGTAGGAATCAAATACAACTTAAATATCCCAGAATGCTTTTGTATTTGAGTGTTATCTCAGTGAACGTCTCTACTCACAACCACTGTCACATGTCATGTTATTGTCATATCTAAATGAGGAAAGTAGTTGAGGAGCTACGTTTTCTTTTTCTCTCCTCTTGTTCCAGATGTCCTGCTTAAGCCTGATATCAACATATGTTGTCTCAGTGACTCTAGGCCCACTACTCATGTTGCCCTGTGAGGGAGGGTGGCTGGCACTGTTACATGCTGATGTTATTGTCATATCTATAGGAAACTAGTTGAAGAGGTTTTTCTTGTTCTCTTTTATTGTTACAGATCTCCTGGTCCAGCCTGATATCTTCCTGACTGACCCAATGGGAGGGGTCTTCAGGGGCCACCAGGGGCCCGAGATGTTCAGGGGCTACAACTTCACCATCACCTGCTCCACTCAGCCACAGTACCCAGGAGGCTCCTTCCTCCTCACGTTCACCGGCTCCAACAGAACCCAGACCCAGCCAGCTGTCAATCACTCTGCTGCCTTCCTCTTCCCTGCTGCAGATGACTCCCACCAAGGGAACTACAGCTGTGTTTATGACAATTATGTTTTCTCTCATAACTTCACCTCTGAGAGTGAGCTCCTCTCCCTCACCATCACAGGTAACTGAACACGAACCAGACTTATAACTTTGTCATTGACAGATTTCCCACAGATCTATGTGATGATGATCAGTCCCCTCATCAAAGGTGTTTCTGTTTGCAGCCTCTCCTCTGCCAGCCTTCATCATCAGACACGTTGTAGTGCTGCTGATCCTACTGACAGCCATCACCACCTCCTACCTGTACTACAAGGTAAAGACATTTACTCAGAAGTTACAAGTCATTTAAACTAGAGGGAGAGGGTGAGGGGGAGAGAATTGCAGATACCAGAGAGTAAATGTCTGACTGTTGGTGCTGTGTCTCCCTAGCCCACCAGGAGGCAGAAGAGAGTGAACAGGGTGAGCAGCATGGATCTTTATGTCAATGCCATGGAGACGGTCTCTCTGAGCTCCAGAGCTGAAGCTGGACCGGGAGAGGAGAGAGCAGCCCAGGGGACGGAGTAGGAGTAGAATGAAGCTGACCCTACACGCTGATCTTAAGTCAGTTTTGTGTTTTAAATCGATGGTCAGCAGTGGACTGGTGTTTAAAATGTGGTGACAAACTTGAGGTGGTTCTAATTTTAATAACAAGTTCAGAATTAGTTTCTCTTTCTAGAACCTTGGAAGAAATCTAAAAGGAGTGACTGCAACCACCATTATTCATTTAGTTTGGTTTTTACCACCAGAGAAACATGGGGTTCTGGGTAACATGGGGTTTTGGGTAACATGGGGTTTTGGGGAACATGGGGTTCTGGGTAACATGGGGTTTTGGTAACATGGGGTTCTGGGTAACATGGGGTTCTGGGTAACATGGGGTTTGGGTAACATGGGGTTTTGGGTAACATGGGGTTTTGGGTAACATGGGGTTCTGGGTAACATGGGGTTTTGGGTAACATGGGGTTTGGGTAACATGGGGTTCTGGGTAACATGGGGTTCTGGGTAACATGGGGTTTTGGGTAACATGGGGTTTTGGGTAACATGGGGTTCTGGGTAACATGGGGTTTTGGGTAACATGGGGTTTTGGGTAACATGGGGTTTTGGGTAACATGGGGTTCTGGGTAACATGGGGTTCTGGGTAATATGGGGTTCTGGGTAACATGGGGTTCTGGGTAACATGGGGTTCTGGGTAACATGGTGTTTGGGTAACATGGGGTTCTGGGTAACATGGGGTTCTGGGTAACATGGGGTTCTGGGTAACATGGGGTTCTGGGTAACATGGTGTTCTGGGTAACATGGGGTTTCGGTTCATTTCAGAAACTAGCTCAATTAGGTCTGTTTTGCATTCCATCAGTGGAGGCTGGTGGGAGGAGCCTCAGAAACCTGGATCATTGTAATGGCTGAAACGGAGTAGCTGGAACGGAGTCAAACACGTGATCCATTTGATACTGTTCCATTCATTCCCTTCCAGCCAATACAATGAGCCAGTCCTCCTATAGCTCCTCCCACCAGCCTCCACCGCATTCTATACATTCATTCCCTTCCAGCCAATACAATGAGCCAGTCCTCCTATAGCTCCTCCCACCAGCCTCCACCGCATTCTATACATTCATTCCCTTCCAGCCAATACAATGAGCCAGTCCTCCTATAGCTCCTCCCACCAGCCTCCACCGCATTCTATACATTCATTCCCTTCCAGCCAATACAATGAGCCAGTCCTCCTATAGCTCCTCCCACCAGCCTCCACCGCATTCTATACATTCATCCCCTTCCAGCCAATACAATGAGCCAGTCCTCCTATAGCTCCTCCCACCAGCCTCCACCGCATTCTATACATTCATTCCCTTCCAGCCAATACAATGAGCCAGTCCTCCTATAGCTCCTCCCACCAGCCTCCACCGCATTCTATACATTCATTCCCTTCCAGCCAATACAATGAGCCAGTCCTCCTATAGCTCCTCCCACCAGCCTCCACCGCATTCTATACATTCATCCCCTTCCAGCCAATACAATGAGCCAGTCCTCCTATAGCTCCTCCCACCAGCCTCCACCGCATTCTATACATTCATTCCCTTCCAGCCAATACAATGAGCCAGTCCTCCTATAGCTCCTCCCACCAGCCTCCACCGCATTCTATACATTCATTCCCTTCCAGCCAATACAATGAGCCAGTCCTCCTATAGCTCCTCCCACCAGCCTCCACCGCATTCTATACATTCATTCCCTTCCAGCCAATACAATGAGCCAGTCCTCCTATAGCTCCTCCCACCAGTCTCCACCGCATTCTATACATTCATTCCCTTCCAGCCAATACAATGAGCCAGTCCTCCTATAGCTCCTCCCACCAGCCTCCACCGCATTCTATACATTCATTCCCTTCCAGCCAATACAATGAGCCAGTCCTCCTATAGCTCCTCCCACCAGCCTCCACTGCATTCTATACATTATATATATATTATATTATTTAGTATAGCCTACTGTTAGATTCTTTATGTTGAAGTGTCTCCATTATTAGTCCATGTATTATTTAGTATAGCCTACTGTTAGATTCTTTATGCTGAAGAGTCTCCATTATTAGTCCATGTATTATTTAGTATAGCCTACTGTTAGATTCTTTATGTTGAAGTGTCTCCATTATTAGTCCATGTATTATTATATTATTTAGTATAGCCTACTGTTAGATTCTTTATGTTGAAGTGTCTCCATTATTAGTCCATGTATTATTATATTATTTAGTATAGCCTACTGTTAGATTCTTTATCTTATTTAGTGTCTCCATTATTAGTCCATGTATTATAATCATCTGTTCATTCTTTGTAGTTTGAAACACTTTAATAAAAGGGGACATATTTTTCACAAGTCAATGTGGTTTATTGTTGTAGTTTGTTTACTTTTAGATGTATAAATCTCTCCTGATGTTGATATTGATTTATGATGCAGATTATTGTTATGATGTTGTGCCTTCAGAAAATATTCACACTCCTTTACTTACAAAATGGGATTAAAAAAAATATTGTAATTTTTTTGTCAATGATCTACACAAAATACTCAACCCCCTGAGTCAATACGTGTTTGGATCACATTTGTCAGCAATTACAGCTGTGCCTTCTGGGTAAATCTAGAAGAGCTTTCCACACCTGAATTGTGCAACATTTGCCCATTATTAACAAAATTTTACCAAAATTCTTCAAACCCTCTAATTAGTTATTGATCATTACTAGACAACCATTTTCAAGTGTTGCCATAGATTTTCGAGCAGATTTAAGTCAAAACTGTAACTCGGCCACTCAGGAACATTCACTGTTTTCTTGGTAAGCACCTTGTGTAGATTTGTCCTTGTGTTGTAGGTTATTGTCCTGCTGAAAGATGAATTCGTAACCCAGTGTTGGTGGAAAGCAGACTGAACCATGATTCCCTCTAGGATTTTGCCTGTGCTTTGCTCCATCCCGTGAATATTTTTATCCTGAAAAACTCCCCAGTCCTTAACAATTACAGGCATACCCATAACATGATGCAGCCACCACCACCAGGGGGGGGAGAGTGCACCTCATATTCAGGAAGGTGTACTGAATGTTCCCTACAGTGTATTTTTCCCAATTCATTATAGTTGGTTTGGTTTATTTTCTAGTTTAGTTTCTCTCATGATGTTATAGATCATAAATGTTACATTCATTATGATGTAGATTGTTAGGATGTTGTTAGTAGTATATAGATGATGATGTCATTGATTATAAATGTTATGATATTGATTATGATGTAGATTATTGTTATGATGATGTTAGTAGTATATAGATAATGATGTCATTGATTATAAATGTTATGATATTGATTATGATGTTAGTAGTATATAGATAATGATGTTATTGATTATAAATGTTATTATACTGATTATGATGTTAGTAGTATATAGATAATGATGTTATTGATTATAAATGTTATTATACTGATTATGATGTTAGTAGTATATAGATAATGATGTTATTGATTATAAATGTTATGATATTGATTATGATGTTAGTAGTATATAGATATTGTTATTCTCTTATGATCTGTGGGTTACAGAGGAAGTACATTGTACAGGTCTGATATACAATAGATTGTGTGTGTGTGTATGCTGTGTGCATATGAAATAATCAAATCATACAACCAACCAACCATCAATAAGTTAAGTAAATAAATATTGTATTTAGAGTGGCAAAAAGTCTCCCCTGTGAAAAAATACCAAGTGTTGTTGTTCATTACATAAATAGTCTCATCTGTCTGTTGCTCCTTTGACTCGCCCAATCCTCCATTCCGGAGCGCCTCTAGTACCTCTGTGCAGATCTGATTGGAGGACGGGGAGTGAGAAAGGCATAATATGTAAATTATGTAATCAATGTTTTAGTTATCGTTTCTGCATTTCTGTTCTGCTGTTTTAACATTGAAAAAGTCAGAAAACGGAATAACAAATGATGTCATCAAAACAAGGATTAACGACAGAAAAACTCTGCCTTGTTAAATAGGATATGAAAACGTCTGGTTGTTGGCCAGCAACGTGAATTAACAACCCAACCCACTAGACAACAGCAACATAACAACCCAACCCACTAGACAACAGCAACGTAAATTAACAACCCAACCCACTAGACAACAGCAACATAACAACCCAACCCACTAGACAACAGCAACATAACAACCCAACCCACTAGACGACAGCAACATAACAACCCAACCCACTAGACGACAGCAACATAACAACCCAACCCACTAGACAACAGCAACATAACAACCCAACACACTAGACAACAGCAACATAAATGAACAACCCAACCCACTAGAAGACAGCAACATAACAACCCAACCCACTAGACAACAGCAATGTAAATTAACAACCCAACCCACTAGACAACAGCAACGTAAATTAACAACCCAACCCACTAGACAACAGCAATGTAAATTAACAACCCAACCCACTAGACAACAGCAACATAACAACCCAACCCACTAGACAACAGCAACATAACAACCCAACCCACTAGACGACAGCAACATAAATTAACAACCCAACCCACTAGACGACAGCAACGTAAATTAACAACCCAACCCACTAGACGACAGCAACATAACAACCCAACCCACTAGACGACAGCAACGTAAATTAACAACCCAACCCACTAGACAACAGCAACGTGAATTAACAACCCAACCCACTAGACGACAGCAACATAACAACCCGATACATTGCCTGCACCCCTAAATTCAACCTGAAGCCTATATGGGTTATGAATGTCTTCGGTAACAGTCCATCAGGCCACTATGAGGTCTACCTGTGTCGATTCTAAGCTTCCTGGACCAACTGGAAGTGGTTAAAATCACCCTAAAAGTGTATACCCATACTCTGCCTGCAGTTTGATAGACATAGTGCATTCAACCCTGTGTAAATCAGTCAGTTCTGAACGTAAAGACTTAAAACTCAGGATTCTGTAAAAGCATACCCCAATGAGGATATGTGTTGACTTATAGCTTCCTGTGCCAACTGGAAGTGCCATAATTGGTGTCTCAGGGGCTGTTTCGAAGGGTTAAAAAAGTCAGATATGTCCTAAACTTCATATGTGTTATTAGGCAACCCCCATGAACTGTAAATCAGTCATTTTTCCCATAAAATTTCAAAGGAAAACTAAATCACACTAACACACAACTTGGAAGGAGGGACGTATTGGGATGCGTAGAGACAGACAGTGGCTGCAATAGTTAGCTTAGTTCGAGCTAAAAAGAACCGTCAGACCTAGAGTTCCGAAACTTTAGAAACCTGTTCTAGACCTCCGGTCGATAGTGCGTGGTGAGTTACGTGGCTCTAGAAGGTTCTCGGACCGAGAAACAGCCTCGTACATTTGCAATGACTTCAATTCATTTTGACCATTACAAAAATGACGACGTTTAGAAAAGTCTCAGAGACGCAAGGCTAGGTGCATTGAAACCGGCTCGGCCCATAGAGACGGACCCCAACGTTTCTGTCCGCTAGCTCATTCAAGGACCCCGTAGCAAGGCGTGGAAAAATGTGGAATTTCAGCACCAATTAGGGTTTTGCTCGGGCACCGAAGGACCTATCGAGCCGAAACTCTGGATTCGGGGTCGCCTCACATAGGCCTACACATAATGTCCGACCTGGACCCGCAGCTAGAACGTAACTATGTGTTTTACGTTTTTATTATGTTTTAAACTGAAGGCGCTGTGAATTATGGGCCTGCTCTGACATATGTGATAGTTGGCTTCTAAATGAGTAGGAAAAAGTGGGTTTGGTGTCAATTGATATCAGTTTGGTGTCATAATGACATCTAATTGACTGATGGACACTGACTTGCTAGTTGACTTTTGTACATTTGCAATGTGTTTAAACGGAGAGGGACCATCACCAAAATGGCATTCTGAAATCAACACAAAAAATGGCATCACCATAGTCTCCAGACTGTGCCGAGTTCAACGAGATATCCCGCTTGACCATAGCTCGCTCGGTCTAAGCGCAGCGACCATTAGAAAAGTAGGCCCAAAATGAAGCCTGCCCCACAACGTCATTTGATTTTGGGTGACAGTGAGAGAACCGTTAGGGTGAGAAGAAAAATTCCACCACAGGAATGTTCCTAAGGTCCTCCCGATCTGTGCAAGCCTAACCTTGACCGTGTGGCATTAACCCTTAACAGTAAAACAGGGTTTTTTCATCTCACAGATTACAATGACATCTCTCCCCATAGGAATACATTGCCTGCACTCCTAAATTCAACCTGAAGCCTATATGGGTTATGAATGCCGTATTAACCTGTCTTCGGTAACAGTCCATCAGGCCACTATGAGGTCTACCTGTGTTGATTCTAAGCTTCCTGGACCAACCGGAAGTGGTTAAAATCACCCTAAAAGTGTATACCCATACTCTGCCTGCAGTTTGATAGACATAGTGCATTCAACCCTGTGTAAATCAGTCAGTTCGTAACGTAAACACTTAAAACTCAGGATTCGGTAAAAGCATACCCCAATGAGGATATGTGGTGACTCCTGTGCCAACCGGAAGTGCCATAATTGGTGTCTCAAGGGCTGTTTTGAAGGGTTAAAAAAGTCTGTCCAAAACTTCATATGTGTGATTAGGCAACCCCCATGAACTGTAAATCAGTCATTTTTCCCATAAAATTTCAAAGGAAAACTAAATCACTCACACACACAGCTTGGAAGGACCCACCCAATTGTTGTTGCACAACAATGCACGTGCATTTGCAATATGATTCTATAGTGAAAAAACATCACCAAAGTGACATTCTGAAATCAACCCTAACGAGCGATTGAGATGAACCAGAATCACTGCACAGCCATCCCGAGTTCATCGGGCCAGTCAATTTCACATTCCTGCAGGATTTTTATAGCATGACAAATTTGTGATGGTACCTGCCCATTGAACCATATTGCAAATGCACAGTGACTTTGCAAAAGTAAGAAAACATAAACAAATGGACTTAATGAAATCATGAAAACAATGCGTATCCATCAGAATATTTTAAACAGTCCATAAAGCACTCAGGACGGCCCCCAAGGATAGAGGGCTGTAGTAGGGTACTCCCATAGCGGGCATGGACAATTGGAGTCCCGGTAAATGCATTTACAACCATATTTTTATTTTTGGGTTACCAGTTGCACAACAATGCACGCGCATTTGCAACATGATTCCATAGTGAAAAAACATCACCAAAGTGACATTCTGAAATCAACCCTAACGAGCGATTGAGATGAACCAGAATCACTGCCCGGCCATCCTGTGTTCATCAGGCCAGTCAATTTTGCATTTCTGCAGGATTTTTGACCATGCCAAATTCGTGATGGTACATGCCCATTGAAACATATTGCAAATGCATGTGCACTTGCAATATGATTCTATAGTGAAAAAACATTACCAAATGGACATGATGAAATCAACACAACGAGTGATGGAAAGGAACAGCTATCATTGCCCGGCCATCCTGTGTTCATCAGGTCAGTCAATTTTGCAATTCTGCAGTATTTTTGAGCATGTCAAATTTCTTTTGGCATTTGGCCAAAGAAAAAGTGACTTTTGACTTTGACTTTTGACTTCCTATGATATCATATTGCAAATGGACAAAACATATGCCTTATGCACAAGTAAAAAAAAAAAATTATGATAATACAAGTTGACAAAAGTATAGTTTGAGCAAAGTATAGTTTGAATTTTGAGCATGCCAAATTCGTGATGGTACATGCCCATTGAAACATATTGCAAATGCACGTGCATTTGCAATATGATTCAATAGTGAAAAAAACATCACCAAATGGACATGATGAAATCAACACAACGAGTGATGGAAAGGAACAACTATCACTGCCCGGCCATCCCGAGTTCATCAGGCCAGTCAATTTTGGCATTTGGCCCCCCAAAAGTGACTTTTGACTTCCTATGAAATCATATTGCAAATGGACAAATCATATTCCTTATGCACAAGTCCAAAAAAAAATAATTATGATAATAACATTTTACAAAAGTATATTCATACAGTTCTTACACATGATTAATTGACTTAAAATCTAAACAATTTCGAAAAACGGTCCAGAAAGCACTTTTTTCACGAGGGTGATAAGTTTTTTTTTAAAGTTCACATTTTCGACTTTTGACTTCCTATTAAATCATATTGCAAATGGACAAAACATATGCCTTACGCACAAGTAAAAAAAAAAAAAAAAAATTATGATAATAAAATACGACTA
The DNA here is from genome assembly GCF_013265735.2 of Oncorhynchus mykiss. Classification (NCBI taxonomy): domain Eukaryota; kingdom Metazoa; phylum Chordata; class Actinopteri; order Salmoniformes; family Salmonidae; genus Oncorhynchus; species Oncorhynchus mykiss. The sequence goes on from NW_023494102.1 coordinate 37,195, forward strand.
AAGTATGTTGATACAGTTCTTATACGTGTGTAATTGACACAAAATTCGAAAGAATTTTGAAAAACGGTCCAGAAAGCACTTTTTTAACTTCTTGCTACTACTTGAGACGCAGATGTCTCAAGTAGGCACCTGGAAATGCAAATGCGCTACGCTAAATGCTAAATGTACTCGTTAAAACTCAAACGTTCATCAAAATACACATGCAGGGTATTGAATTAAAGCTACACTCGTTGTGAATCTAGCCAACAAGTCAGATTTTTAAAATGCTTTTGGCGAAAGCATGAAGAAGCTATTATCTGATAGCGTGCAACACCCCAAAATGCCTGAATGCGACGTAAACAAAGATTTAGCGTAGCCGGCGCTACACAAAACGCAGAAATAAAATATAAAACATTCATTACCTTTGACGAGCTTCTTTCTTCGCACTCCTATATGCCCCATAAACAAATAATATAGCCGGCTCCACTAGGGCCCTCTCAGCTAGCCGGCTCCACTATGGCCCTCTCAGCCACCTGGCTCCACTATGGCCCTCTCAGCCACCTGGCTCCACTAGGGCCCTCTTAGCCACCTGGCTCCAGTAGGGCCCTCTCAGCCACCTGGCTCCACTAGGGCCCTCTCAGCCACCTGGCTACTCTAGGGCCCTCTCAGCCAACAGGCTCCACTATGGCACTCAGCCACTTGGCTACTCTAGGGACCTCTCAGCCACCTGGCTCCACTAGGGCCCTCTCAGCCACCTGGCTCCAACTGGCTCCACCTGGCTACTCTAGGGCCCTCTCAGCCACCTGGCTCCACTAGGACCCTCTCAGCCATCTAGCTCCACTAGGGCCCTCTCATATAGCCAGCACCACTAAGACCCTCTCAGATAGCCGGCTCCACTAAAACCCTCTCAGATAGCCGGCACCACTAGGGCCCTCTCAGCCACCTGGCTCCACTAGGGCCCTCTAAGCTAGCCGGCTCTACTAGGACCCTCTCAGCTAGCCGGCTCCACTAGGGCCCTCTCAGCCACGTGGCTCCAATAGGGCCCTCTCAGCCACCTGGCTCCACTAGGGCCCTCTCAGCCATCTTGCTCCATTAGGGCCCTCTCAGCCACCTGGCTCCACTAGGGCCCTCTCAGCCACATGGCTCCACTAGAGCCCTCTCATATAGCCAGCACCACTAGGACCCTCTCAGATAGCCGGATCCACTAGGGCCCTCTCAGCCATCTAGCTCCACTAGGGCCCTCTCAGCCACCTGGCTCCACTAGGGCACTCTCAGCCAGCCTGCTCCATTAGGGCCCTCTCAGCCACCTGGCTCCACTAGGGCCCTCTCAGCCACCTGGCTCCACTCGGGCCCTCTCAGCCACCTGGCTCCACTAGGGGCCTCTCAGCCAGTTGGTGTGTTTAGGAGAGTGTGAGTTGTGTGTGCAAAAAGTTGAAGTAAAAATGTCAAGGGGTATTAACTAAAGTGATACATCTAGTCCACTGGTTCCCCTGTTCTCATCACAACAGGTCACACTTTCTGCTGACATGATTACACACTGTGGTATTTTACCTAACAGATACAGGAGCTTGTCAATATTACATATTATTTTTCAAATGATTTTGGGGTCCTTGTATGCTGAGAGAAAATGATGTCTTCTGTATATGTTTCTAACAACATAGTATGTTATGACAGACAGACAGACAGACAGACAGACAGACAGACCTAATAGTCAACCCTCCACTCTCTCCCTGAGTCCAGGCCCCAGACAGACAGACAGACAGACAGAACTACTAGTCACCCCTCCACTCTCTCCCTGAGTCCAGGCCCCAGACAGACAGACAGACAGACAGAACTACTAGTCACCCCTCCACTCTCTCCCTGAGTCCAGGCCCCAGACAGACAGACAGACAGACAGAACTACTAGTCACCCCTCCACTCTCTCCCTGAGTCCAGGCCCCAGACAGACAGACAGACAGACAGACAGAACTACTAGTCACCCCTCCACTCTCTCCCTGAGTCCAGGCCCCAGACAGACAGAACAGCAACACCGTCAGAACTATAGCAGTCTTCATTCTGAAATGACTCTGGTCTTCTTCAGAAGTAGCGCAGTAGTCTACAGGGTTCAGAACTCACCTTTTTAAACACTTCTTATCACTCATATCATGAGCTTTCACATGTGTTTGGTTACATAGTTCCCAATGTGTCACACCTGCTCCCCCCCCCCCCCTCCCTGGCCCTCGAAGGCACCAGGTTCCCGAGCATTATGCAGTCCTTGCACCATCATTACACACACAAACATTAAGAGTGTTTACTTATCAGACCCACATATATAATGAATATACTATAATATACTATATTCATATGCTTTTAGTACTCACACATGACTCATATCCTGTTTGCAGGTCATGTGTTGTTTTGAGCCAGCAGTAAAAACACACTGACAGGACAGTTCCTCTTATGGCCACTAGGTGGTAATCTGGTGTCACAGACGCAGGACTGTAGACAAGAAAGAAGCATTGTCCCAATTATCTCTCCTTTCTCCTAATGTGTACACTTGTTCCCTTCACTGAAATGACTGGTAAACTAAATATAGTGGAAATGCCCACTTGATAACAGTAGAGTCCTCTGAGTGGAACGGTGGGAGACAAACATTACCTCCTCTCCCCTTCTCCCATCCTCCTCTTTTCAACTTTTCAACCTCCTCTCCTCTCCTCTCCTCTCCTCTCCTCTCCTCTCCTCTCCTCTCCTCTCCTCTCCTCTCCTCTCCTCTCCTCTCCTCTCTCCTCTCCTCTCCCCTCTCCCTCTCCTCTCCTCTCCTCTCCTCTCCTCTCCTCTCCTCTCCTCTCCTCTCCTCTCCTCTCCTCTCCTCTCCTCTCCTCTCCTCTCCTCTCCCCTCCTCTCCTCTCCTCTCCTCTCCTCTCCTCTCCTCTCCTCTCCTCTCCTCTCCTCTCCCCTCCCCTCTCCTCTCCTCTCCTCTCCTCTTCATCTTTTTGTCACTGACTTCTCACCAGTGATGTCATCATAACCAGTAACCTGTTCCTCTCTTGACCCAACCTGACCCTGACATATAGCATCAGGCCTGTTGAGTTGACTTGGGTAACAGACCTCTAGCTTCTACACCACATCCCCCCTTCTCCTGCTCTAACATGAGACTTCATCAGTACTCATTTTGGGTTCTGGTACTGTTTCTATTTAGGTGCTGGAACATTAAGCCAATATTCTATAAGAGGTGAACTCAAGCAGTAGAAAGTTAGAGGTGATATTATAGGACACTATGTGAAATGTTGCTGCTCTGTCAGCAGTTTCCTGTGGAGTTTTTTTAACATATCAGTTTGCTGTTGTGTGTTCAACCACTGATCCAAGATAAGTTGCTAAGAAGATAATCTCACATCATAGAAGTAAGAAAGTAATGAGAGAGAAGTCATATAGCCTAGCAGTATTTTCCACTCTTCAGTCCACTCTTTATGACAGCAGACTGTGGAGCCCCAGTTAGAGACAGATATGATACCTGCAGTGGTACTGATGACCCTGTTGTGGAGCACAGGTAGGATGCTGTTATATTGATATACACTTGTGACAGTTACTGAGATATGATTTGATACTGTAAGATATATTATAATTGATTATAATTATAACATTCAACTGGAAGCAGACAGTAAAAATGTGTCTCAAAGCAGGACAATGATGTGATCACCTGTAAATGTACTTTACTGTAGTCTAACTGTCCATCTGGGGACAGGCACTAATGTCAGTTAAGTTGTGATGGTGTCATACATCTGACTGTATATTCAGTGTGTCAATGATTGATTGTATCTGTCTCTATGTAAATGAATGAGAGTATATATTATGTATTATATATTATATTGGTGTTATGTTAGAGTAGGAGAAGGGAGGGGTGTAGATGATAGAGGTCTATGAGCTGAGTCAAGATCAACAGGTCCAATACTATATGTCACGAAGAGAGAGAGAATTAGAGAGAGAGAGAGAGAGCGTGTGTGCAAGACAGAGATGAGCAGAGCGAGAGGGAGGAGAGAGGAGGGGGGGGTAACGGAGAGAAAGGGAGAGGGGAGAGAGAGATTTGTGGCAGAAAGAGAAGAAGAGAGAAGGGTAGAGATGGGGGAGGGGAGAGAGAGAAATGTGGAGGAGAGAGAAAGAGAGAGAAGGGGAGGGGAGAGATGGGGGAGGGGAGGGGAGAGAGAGAAATGTGGAGGAGAGAGAAAGAGAGAGAAGGGGAGGGGAGAGAGAAATGTGGAGGAGAGAGAGAGAGAAGGGGAGGGAGAGATGGGGGAGGGGAGGGGAGAGATAGAAATGTGGAGGAGAGAGAAAGAGAGAGAAGGGGAGAGATGGGGAGGGGAGAGAAATAGAAAAGGAAGAGCTCCACTAGGGCCCTCTCAGCCACCTGGCTCCACTAAGGTCCTCTCAACCAGCTGGTGTTTAGGAGAGTGTGATCTGTGTGTACAAAAAGTTTAAATGTATTTTGGGGTCCTTGTAGTCTGACAGAATATGTCTCCTATATCGTTGTACGTTTGGCAGGAGGTTATGTTTTATTCATTATTAGCCAATCAGCATTGAGCTAAACTGAGTGAACTCAGCTGTGAATGGTCCTGGTGCACCAAATAAAAGTGTAAAGGGAAGCCAGTTTGGATTTGGCTTCAGACCAATCACATCACAAGTCAAACATCATCATTTACAGAAAAAAAACATGAATGCATCTCATTGTGACTAATGTTAACTAGCTGGCCTGAGAGGATGGAAGTTCAACATGTAGCTAGATGTAGTAGGCTAATATTAACTAGCTGGCCTGAGAGGATGGAAGTTCAACATGTAGCTAGATGTAGTAGGCTAATGTTAACTAGCTGGCCTGAGAGGATGGAAGTTCAACATGTAGCTAGATGTAGTAGGTTAATGTTAACTAGCTGGCCTGAGAGGATGGAAGTTCAACATGTAGCTAGATGTAGTAGGCTAATATTAACTAGCTGACCTGAGAGGATGGAGGTTCAACATGTAGCTAGATGTAGTAGGTTAATGTTAACTAGCTGGCCTGACAGGATGGAAGTTCAACATGTAGCTAGATGTAGTAGGCTAATGTTAACTAGCTGGCCTGAGAGGATGGAAGTTCAACATGTAGCTAGATGTAGTAGACTAATCAACTAGCTAGCCTGAGAGGATGGAAGTTCAACATGTAGCTAGATGTAGTAGGCTAATGTTAACTAGCTGACCTGAGAGGATGGAGGTTCAACATGTAGCTAGATGTAGTAGGTTAATGTTAACTAGCTGGCCTGAGAGGATGGAAGTTCAACATGCAGCTAGATGTAGTAGGTTAATGTTAACTAGCTGGCCTGAGAGGATGGAAGTTCAACATGTAGTTAGATGTAGTAGGTTAATGTTAACTAGCTGGCCTGAGAGGATGGAAGTTCAACATGTAGCTAGATGTAGTAGGCTAATATTAACTAGCTGGCCTGAGAGGATGGATGTTCAACATGTAGCTAGATGTAGTAGGCTAATATTAACTAGCTGGCCTGAGAGGATGGAAGTTCAACATGTAGCTAGATGTAGTAGGCTAATATTAACTAGCTGGCCTGAGAGGATGGAAGTTCAACATGTAGCTAGATGTAGTAGGCTAATATTAACTAGCTGGCCTGAGAGGATGGAAGTTCAACATGTAGCTAGATGTAGTAGGCTAATATTAACTAGCTGGCCTGAGAGGATGGAAGTTCAACATGTAGCTAGATGTAGTAGGCTAATATTAACTAGCTGGCCTGAGAGGATGGAGGTTCAACATGTAGCTAGATGTAGTAGGCTAATATTAACTAGCTGGCCTGAGAGGATGGAAGTTCAACATGTAGCTAGATGTAGTAGGCTAATATTAACTAGCTGGCCTGAGAGGATGGAAGTTCAACATGCAGCTAGATGTAGTAGGTTAATGTTAACTAGCTGGCCTGAGATGATGGAAGTTCAACATGTACTGTAGCTAGATGTAATAGGCTAATTAACTAGCTGGCTTGGCGCATCGTTGCGCATGTCAGGAAGTTATGCTAGCTAGCAAGCATTTTAGCCAGGTTCCTTAGGAGAAAATAACTAAAATGGAGTCCTGTAGGATACATGAAAGAGGAGGATGGCTTTGGTGTTTCTCTACAAGTAGGGGGAGTCAACAGAGCAGAAGAAGTAAATGAGGAGAAGTAAATGACCAATACAGAAGTGTGTGTGTGTGTGTGTGTGTGTGTGTGTAGTCTATGTAGTTTATGAATGTGTGTGGTTTGGTGTGAGAGTGTCAATGTAGTGTGAGATGAGGGGGAGAGGAAAGGAGGAGAGGAGAGGGGTAGAAGATGAGAAATGGGGGGAAGAGAGGGAGAGAAGAGGAGAGGGGGAGAGGAGGAGAAGAGGAGAGTGGTAGAGGAGGAGAGGAGAGGGGGAGAATATGAGGTGGGACAGAATAAGAGTAAAGGGGGGGAGAAGAGAAGAAGAGGGGGGAGAAGATTGGTGGAGAAGAGGAGAGGTGGAGAAGAGGCGAGGGGGAGAGGAGGAGAAGAGAAGAGGGGGGTGGAGAGAGGTGAGGAAGAGGGGAGAAGAGAAGAGGGGGGAGAAGAGGTGAGGAGAGGGGGGAGAAGAGAGGGAGGGGGGAGAAGAAGATGTGTGGATGAGGTGAGAGGGGGAGAAGAGAAAAGGGGTGGAGAAGAGGTGAGGAGGAGGTGGAGAAGAGAAGAGGTGAGGAGAGGGGGAGAAGAGAAGAGGTGAGGAGAGGAGAGAAGAAGAGGAGACGAGAGGGGGAGAAGAGAAGAGAGGGGCAGAATAGGAGAAGAGAAAAGAGAAGAGGTTAGGGTAGAAGAGGAGAGGAAGTAGTGGAGATGTGACGGGGAGAAGAGGAGAGGAAGACTGGGAGAAGAGGAGAGGAGTGAGAAGAGGAGAGGAGTGAGAAGAGGAGAGGAGTGAGAAAATGAGAGGAATGAGAATAGGAGAGGTGGGAGAAGTGCGAGAGGGGGGAGGAAAAGGGGGAGGAGAGTATTGGCGGAGAATGAGGACAGGGGGAGATGAGGATAAGTGAGAAGAGGAGAAGAGAGGGGGAGGGATGGGTATGTGTAGAGGAAGAGGATATTTAGAAAAGGGAAGAAGAGGAGTATAGGGAGAGAAGAAAAGGAGAAGATTGGAGAAGAGGTAGAGAGGATAGCGGGTAATAGGGGATAGCGAGAGGAGGGGATGTAAAGAGGAGAGGGGAGAGGAGAGGAGAAGGGGAGAGGATAGTGGAGGAGGGGAGAGGAGAAGGGAGAGGGGAGAGGAGAGGGAGAGGAAGGAGAAGGGGAGAGGGAGGGGAGAGGAGAGCGTGAGGAGAGGAGGGGGAATGAAGGGGAGGAGAGGAGAGTCTATTTTAGGGAGAGAGTTGTGAGTGCAGAAGAGGAAAAAAGAGGGGGAGAGGATTAGACGAGAGGATATAGAGGAGAGAGAGGGGAGAAGAAGGGGATAGGGGCGAAGAGGAGAGAAACGGGATAAGAGGGAGAAGAGGAGAAGGATATGGAAAGAGGAGAAGAATAGGGAGAAGGAGTAGGGAATGGAGAGGAGAGGGTGAAAGAGGGGGAGAGGGGGAATAAAGGGGGAGGGGAGAGGAGAGGAGAGGGAGGAAGGGTAGTTAGGAGAGGAGTTGAGGGGAGTCTGAGGAGAGGGGAGATGAAGGGGTGAGAGGGGGAGAAGAGGAGATGAGAGAAGGGGAGATGAGAGAGAAGAGAGAGAGGTACTGTTTGTCTCCCACCGTTCCACTCAGAGGACTCTACTGTTATCAAGTGGGCGTTTCCACTATATTTAGTTTTACAGTCATTTCAGTGAAGGGGACAAGTGTACACTTTAGAAGAAAGGAGAGATAATTGGGACAATGATTCCATCTGGTCTACAGTCTACAGTCCTGCGTCTGTGACACCAGATTACCACCTAGTGGCCATAAGAGGAACTGTCCTGTCAGTGTGTTTTTACTGGCTCAAAACAACACATGACCTGCAAACAGGATATGATTCATGTGTGAGTACTAAAAGCATATGAATATAGTATATTATAGTATATTATTATATATGTGGTTCTGATAAGTAAACAGTCTTAATGTTTGCTGTTTTATCACTCAGAAGAACAATGTGTCAGGACATACGCCAGAGAAGAGAGAGGAGGTACTGTTTGTCTCCCAACGTTCCACTCAGAGGACTCTACTCTTATCAAGTGGGCGTTTCCACTATATTTAGTTTACCAGTCATTTCAGTGAAGGGAACAAGTGCACACTTTAGGAGAAAGGAGAGATAATTGGGACAATGCTTCTTTCTAGTCTCCAGTCCTGCGTCTGTGACACCAGATTACCACCTAGTGGCCATAAGAGGAACTGTCCTGTCAGTGTGTTTTTACTGCTGGCTCAAAACAACACATGACCTGCAAACAGGATATGATTCATGTGTGAGTACTAAAAGCACCTGAATGTAGTATATTATAGTATATTTATTATAATGTGGGTCTGATAAGTAAACACTCTTAATGTTTGCTGTTTTATCACTCAGAAGAACATGGTCACTATGGAACCAAACACATGTGAAACCTCATGATAAGACTGTCTTCCCATCACACCATGAAAGGTCATGTTGATGTTCATTTAACCTCTGTCTCTCTCTTCCTCTGACTCCTCCCTTTCTTCTTTGTTTCTCTCTATCTCTCTGTCTCTTTCTCTCTCTTTCTCCTCTGTCTCTCTCTTTCTCTCTCAGATCTCCAGGCTCAAAGCGTCAGTCCACCAGGTAGGTAGAGTATAAATCTACAGTGATTATAGCAGTTCAATATTAGTCAACTTTATTATCCCACATGGAGAAATTCATGTGTCCATACAAACCATTCTAAACCCCAATAACAAGTAGTGTTTTATGGAACTACTAATACTTGTCAACCACAAAGCATTACTGCTGTTAGAATAACAGAACCACTGTCATCATCTGTCCTCACCACTGTGTTTTCCTCTCTGCTGTTTACAGCTGAATACTCAGTCAGACTGGTGGATGGGACCACTTCCTGTTCTGGGACAGTGGAAGTCTTCTACAGAGGAGAGTGGTTCAGGTCTTTGTATTAGTTGGTGGAGCATAATGGCTAAGGTTGTGTGTAGAGAGCTGAACTGTGGGAATGTTGTTGCTGAATCTAGAGGACCTCTGATTGAAGATGGAAGTATAGGATTCAGACTATATAGTATTTGCAGGGGAACTGAGTCTTCTATTAGACAGTGTGACATCATAGAAGGAGGACGTGGTTTCTGTTATGGTGGATATTATCATCATGTGACCTGTTCAGGTAAGAGACTGGTCATATGAGAGATTTATTTATACATTATACAATATTACCATGTATCATGTTTTATGTGTTTTTATTTCATTTAAATAGAGGGAGAGATGTCAGATGTATTTAAACATTATATTTGTGTTTGTCATATTGGTTTATGGGAGATGTTCATGGGCAGATCATGGTAGTTCAGATGGTACTGAAGTGAAGCTGCCTGATGGATGTCCAGCTGTTTATTTTCTATAAAGTGAAGTGAACTTATTCCTGTCTCCTGCCTGCATTATTCCCAACCTGATCCTGAGTGACTAAGAACCCATTTCTACCTCTTACAGTATCAAACATAGCAAACTACTGTCTTTTATCCAACATATTTGTGTTTCGTCCTTGACAGTGTCATCAACAAAACTGATTGAATGTTCAACCAACTCTTTTTCTCCAGAGTCTGTGCGGCTTGTGGATGGAGCTGGTTTCTGCTCTGGGAGAGTGGAGGTGAAGTCCAATCAGTCCTGGCCTCAGTGTGTGAGCTGACTTTGACCGGCAGGATGCAGAGGTAGTCTGTAGGGAGTTTGGCTGTGGGGCTCCTGCAGCTCTACAGGGGGGGCTCTATGGAGAAGGTGAGGGTCAGACTTGGGATAAAGAGTTCCAGTGTAAAGGCAATGAGTCCCTTCTCCTGGACTGTGACACCTCAGACAGAGAGAACAACACCTGCCTACCTGGTAATGTTGTTGCTCACCTGCTCAGGTAAGAACAGTTTGTCACTCAATCAACATTGTTTTTCACCTGGAGTGAAGAATATGAGAGACATAATAGGTGTGTTTTTAGTGAGAAAATAGTAAGATTACTGTCTCTCTCTTTTCTTTTCTCAGAGCCTGATGATTGAGGCTGGTGGAGGAGGCAGTCGCTGTGCTGGTGGAGTGGAGTGGTACCACCAGGGAGAGTGGAGGACTGTGGGAGCTGAGGACAGGGACCAGAGGGATGTAGCTGCAGTAGTGTGTAGACAGCTGGTTGTGGCTCCAATGTTTCAGAACTACCTGGAAACACCACTAGAGGGATTAGAGTTTACTGTCCTGAGTCTGAGTCTTCACTGAGGGAGTGTAGAAGAATGTATGGTCTCCGTCCTGGACTCACAGTGATCTGCTCAGGTAATAACAAAACACACTATATGGCCAAAAGTATGTGGACATTTGTGGATCCGGCTAATTCAGCTACACCTGTTGCTGACAGGTGTTTAAATTAAGCACACAGCCATGCAATCTCCATAGACAAACATTGCCAGTAGATTGGACTTACTGAAGATCTCAGTGACTCAGTGATATTCAACTGATTTCCTTCATTCATATTATTATTATTATATTATTGTCATATCTAAATGAGGAAAGTAGTTGAGGAGCTACGTTTCTTTTTCTCTCCTCTTGTTCCAGATGTCCCTGCTTCAGCCTGATATCAACATATTTTGTCTCAGTGACTGTAGGCCCACTACTCATGTTGCCCTGTGAGGGAGGGTGGCTGGCACTGTTACATGCTGATGTTATTGTCATATCTATAGGAAACTAGTTGAAGAGATTTTTCTTGTTCTCTTTTATTGTTACAGATCTCCTGGTCCAGCCTGATATCTTCCTGACTGACTCAATGGGAGGGGTCTCCAGGGCCACCAGGGGCCCGAGATTTCAGGGGCTACAACTTCACCATCACCTGCTCCACTCAGCCACAGTACCCAGGAGGCTCCTTCCTCCTCACGTTCACCGGCTCCCCAACAAACCCAGACCCAGCCAGCTGTCAATCACTCTGCTGCCTTCCTCTTCCCTGCTGCAGATGACTCCCACCAAGGGAACTACAGCTGTGTTTATGACAATTATGTTTTTCTCTCATAACTTCTCCTCTGAGAGTGAGCTCCTCTCCCTCACCATCACAGGTAACTGAACATGAACCAGACTTATACTTTGTCATTGACAGATTTCCCACAGATCTATGTGATGATGATCAGTCCCCTCATCAAGGTGTTTCTGTTTGCAGCCTCTCCCTTGCCAGCCTTCATCATCAGACACGTTGTAGTGCTGCTGATCCTACTGACAGCCATCACCACCTCCTCCTACCTGTACTACAAGGTAAAGACATTTACTCAGACGTACAAGTCATTTAAACTAGAGGGGAGAGGGAGGAGAGAGAATGGAGATACCAAGAGTAATGTCTGACTGTTGGTGCTGTGCCTCCCTAGCCCACCAGGAGGCAGAAGAGAGTGAACAGGGTGAGCAGCATGGATCTTTATGTCAATGCCATGGAGATGGTCTCTCTGAGCTCCAGAGCTGAAGCTGGACCGGGAGAAAGAGAGCAGCCCAGGGGACGGAGTAGGAGGAGAATGAACCTGACCCTACAGGCTGATCTTAGGTCAGTTTTGTGTTTTAAATCGATGGTCAGCAGTGGACTGGTGTTTTAAAATGTGGTGACAAACCTGAAGTGGTTTCTAATTTAATAACAAGTTTCAGAATTAGTTTATCTTTCTAGAACCTTGGAAGAATCTAAAAGGAGTGACTGCAACCACCATTATTCATTTAGTTTGGTTTTTACCACCAGAGAAACATGGGGTTCTGGTAACATGGGGTTCTGGGTAACATGGGGTTCTGGGTAACATGGGGTTTTGGTAACATGGGGTTCTGGTAACATGGGGTTTTGGTAACATGGGGTTTTGGGTAACATGGGGTTTTGGGTAACATGGGGTTCTGGGTAACATGGGGTTTCTGGGTAACATGGGGTGTTGGGTAACATGGGGTTTTGGGTAACATGGGGTTCTGGGTAACATGGGGTTCTGGGTAACATGGGGTTCTGGGTAACATGGGTTCTGGTAACATGGGGTTTCGGTTCATTTCAGAAACTAGCTCAATTAGGTCTGTTTTGCATTCCACCAGTGGAGGCTGGTGGGAGGAGCCTCAGAAACCTGGCTCATTGTAATGGCTGAAACGGAGTAGGTGGAACGGAGTCAAACACTTGATCTGTTTGATACTGTTCCATTCATTTCCCTTCCAGCAATACAATGAGCCAGTCCTCCTATAGCTCCTCCACCAGCCTCCACCGCATTCTATACATTCATTCCCTTCCAGCCAATACAATGAGCCAGTCCTCCTATAGCTCCTCCCACCAGCCTCCACAGCATTCTATACAATCATTCCCTTCCAGCCAATACAATGAGCCAGTCATCCTATAGCTCCTTCCACCACCTCCACAGCATTCTATACATTCATTCCCTTCCAGCCATACAATGAGCCAGTCCTCCTATAGCTCCTCCCACACCAGCCTCCACAGCATTCTATACATTCATTCCCTTCCAGCCAATACAATGAGCCAGTCCTCCTATAGCTCCTCCCACCAGCCTCCACCGCATTCTATACATTCTTCCCTTCCCCCAATACAATGAGCCAGTCCTCCTATAGCTCCTCCCACCAGCCTCCACAGCATTCTATACATTCATTCCCTTCCAGCCAATACATGAGCCAGTCCTCCTATAAGCTCCTCCCACCAGCCTCCACTGCATTCTATACATTATATATATTATATTATTTAGTATAGCCTACTGTTAGATTCTTTATGCTGAAGTGTCTCCATTATTAGTCCATGTATTATTATATTATTTAGTATAGCCTACTGTTAGATTCTTTATGTTGAAGTGTCTCCATTATTAGTCCATGTATTATTATATTATTTAGTATAGCCTACTGTTAGATTCTTTATGTTGAAGATTCTCCATTATTAGTCCATTATTATTATATTATTTAGTATAGCCTACTGTTAGATTCTTTATGCTGAAGAGTCTCCATTATTAGTCCATGTATTATTTAGTATAGCTACTGTTAGATTCTTTATGCTGAAGTGTCTCCATTATTAGTCCATGTATTATTATATTATTTAGTATAGCCTACTGTTAGATTCTTTATGCGAAGAGTCTCCATTATTAGTCCATGTATTATTTAGTATAGCCTACTGTTAGATTCTTTATGCTGAAGTGTCTCCATTATTAGTCCATGTATTATAATCATCTGTTCATTCTTTGTAGTTTGAAACATCTTTAATAAAAGGGACATATTTTTCACAAGTCAATGTGGTTTATTGTTGTAGTTTGTTTTCTTTTAGATGTATAAATCTCTCCTGATGTTGATATTGATTTACGATGCAGATTATTGTTATGATGTTGTGCCTTCAGAAAATATTTCACACTCCTTTACTTATAAAATGGGATTAAAAAAAAATATTGTAATTTTTTTTGTCAATGATCTACCCCCCGGACAGGGCCAAACAGGAAGGATATAACCTTACCTTACCTGGTTGAATGCTCCCGTCGCCCTGCCAGTGCGGTGAGGTGGAATAGCCCGCACTGGGCTATGCAGGCGAACCGGGACACCATGCGGCAAGGCTGGTGCCATGTAAGCCGGCCCAAGGAGACGCACTGGAGACCAGATGCGTAGAGCCGGCTTCATGGCATTAGGCTCGACCCTCATCTAGCCCGGCCGACACGCGGGAGCTGGAATATACCGCACCGGCTATGCACCCGCACTGGGGACACCGTGCGCTACACAGCATAACACGTGCCTGCCCGGTCTCTCTAGCCCCCCGGTAAGCACAGGAAGTTGGCACAGGTCTCCTACCAGGCTTCGCCATACTCCCGGTGCCCCCCCCCCCCCCCACAAGACATTTTTGGGGCTGACTCTCGGGCTTCCATCCACGTCGTCGTGCTGCCTCCTCTTTACCAGCGCCTCTCCGCCTCCAGCTCTTCTTTTGGGGCGGCGATATTCTCCAGGCTGAATCCCAGGGTCCTTTTCCGTCCAAGATTTCCTCCCAACTCCAGAAATCTTGATTTCACTGCTCCTGCTGCCGCTGCCTGTCACCACGCCGCTTGGTCCTGTTGTGGTGGGTGATTCTGTTACGGGATTCTTCTGTTGAAAGAGAGGAGGACCAAAATGTAACGTGGTTATCTTTATACATCTTTAATGAAAGATGAAAACACAAAATACTAAGGCCAGGGCGTGACAGGGGGACTTTACCTAGCAGGGTCTTGTAGATGACATGGAGCCAGTGGGTTTGGCGACGAGTATGAAGCGAGGGCCAGCCAACGAGAGCATACAGGTCACAGTGGTGGGTAGTATATGGGGCTTTGGTGACAAAACGGATGGCACTGTGATAGACTGCATCCAATTTGTTGAGTAGAGTGTTGGAGGCTATTTTGTAAATGACATCGCCGAAGTGGACGATAGGATAGTCAGCTTTACGAGGGTATGGTTGGCTGCATGAGTGAAGGATGCTTTGTTGAGAATAGGAAAGCCGATTCTAGATTTAATTTTGGATTGGAGATGTTTGATATGAGTCTGGAAGGAGAGTTTACAGTCTGACCAGAAACCTAGGTATTTGTAGCTGTCCACGTATTCTAAGTCAGAGTCGTCAGAGTAGTGATGCTGGACGGACAGGCAGTTGAAGAGTCACCCCTCCACTCTTTCCCTGAGTCCAGGCCCCAGACAGACAGACAGACAGACAGAACTACTAGTCACCCCTCCACCTCTCTCCCTGAGTCCATCAGACAGACAGACAGCACAGACAGACAGACAGAACTACTATCATCCCTCCACTCTCTCCCTGAGTCCAGGCGACAGACCCACAGACAGACAGACAGACAGACAGACAGACAGACAGACAGACAGACAGACAGACAGACAGAACTACTAGTCATCCCTCCACTCTCTCCCTGAGTCCAGCCCCCAGACAGACAGACAGACAGACAGAACTACTAGTCATCCCTCCACTCTCCTCCCTGAGTCCATCCCCCAGACCGACCGACCGCTCTGTCACCTCTGTCATTATTACCTTCACTACATCTGCCTGGTTCCCCGATCTGTTCCCTGCTTCAGCATTAATTGTGGTTGTGGTTTTGTACCCGTGTGCTGACGCTGTTCTTGTCTTTGTCTGTTCCTGATTAAATGTTGATTCCACGTACCTGCTTCTCATCTCTGGCGTATGTCCTGACACATTGTTCTTCTGAGTGATAAAACAGCAAACATTAAGAGTGTTTACTTATCAGACCCACATATATATTAAATATACTATAATATACTATATTCATATGCTTTTAGTACTCACACATGAATCATATCCTGTTTGCAGGTCATGTGTTGTTTTGAGCCAGCAGTAAAAACACACTGACAGGATAGTTCCTCTTATGGCCACTAGGTGGTAATCTGGTGTCACAGACGCAGGACTGGAGACCAGATGGAATCATTGTCCCCAACTATCTCTCCTTTCTCCTAAAGTGTGCACTTGTTCCCTTCACTGAAATGACTGGTAAACTAAATATAGTGGAAACGCCCACTTGATAACAGTAGAGTCCTCCGAGTGGAACGGTGGGAGACAACAGTACCTCATCTCCCCTTCTCCCATCCTCCTCTTATATCTCCCCTCTTTTCTACCCCTATCCTCTGTTCAACTTTTCAACCTCCTCTCCTCTCCTCTCCTCTCCTCTTCATCTTTTCATCACTGAACTTCTCACCATTAATGCCATCATAACCAGTAACCTGTTCCTCTCTTGGCCCAGCCTGACCCTGACATATAGCATCAGGCCTGTTTGAGTTGACTTGGTAACAGACCTCTAGCTTCTACAACCAAATCCCCCCTTCTCCTGCTCTAACATGAGACCTCATCATGGCTCATTTTGGGTGCTGGTACTGTTTATTATTTAGGTGCTGGAACATTATGCCAATATTCTATAAGAGTTGAACCAAGCAGTAGAAAGTTAGAGGTGATATTATAGGACACACTATGTGAAACGTTGCTGCTCTGTCAGCAGTTTCCTGTGGAGTTGTTTTAACATATCGTTTGCTGTATGTGTTTTCAACCACTGATCTAAGATAAGTTGCTAAGAAGTTAATCTCACATCATTGACGTTAGGACGTAATGAGAGAGAAGTCATATAGCCTAGCAGTATTTTCCACTCTTCAGTCCACTCTTTATGACAGCAGACTGTGGAGCCCCAGTTAGAGGCAGACATGATACCTGCAGTGGTACGGATGCCCCTGTTGTGGAGCACAGGTAGGATGCTGTTACACTGATATACACTTGTGACAGTTACTGAGATATGATTTGATATTGTAAGATATATTATAATTTGCAGGGTTAGTAAAATAACATTCAACTGGAAGCAGACAGTAAAAATGTGTCTCAAAGCAGGACAATGATGTGATCACCTGTAAAGTACTTTACTGTAGTCTAACTGTCCATCTGGGGACAGGCCACTACTGTCAGTTAAGTTTGTGATGGTGTCATGCATCTGACTGTTGGATATTCAGTGTGTCAATGATTGATTGTATCTGTCTCTATGTAAATGAATGAGAGTATATATTATGTATTATATATTATATTGGTGTTATGTTAGAGTAGGAGAAGGGAGGGGTGTAGATGATAGAGGTCTATGAGCTGAGTCAGATCAACAGGTCGAACACTATATGTCACGAAGAGAGAGAGAACAAGAGAGAGAGAGAGAGAGAGAGAGACAAGAGAGAGAACAAGAGAGAGAGAGAGAGAGAGAGGAGCGTGTGCGCAAAGAGAAGATGCGCAGAGTGGAGCGAGAGGGAGAGAGAGGAGGGTGGGAAGCAGTGGATGGGAGGGGACAGAGGAGGGACGGGGAGAAAGGAGGGTAGGGGAGGGAGGGAGGAGGGTAACGGAGAGAAATGGAGAGGGGAGAGAGAGATTTGTGAAGAGCTCTACTAGGGCCCTCTCAGCCAGCTGGCTCCACTAGGGCCCTCTCAGCCACCTGGCTCCACTAGGGCCCTCTGAGCTAGCTGGCTCCACTATGGCCATCTCAGCTAGCTGTGCTCCACTATGGCCCTCTCAGCTAGCTGGCTCCACTAGGGCCCTCTCAGCCACCTGGCTCCACTAGGGCCCTCTCAGCCAGCCTGCTCCACTAGGGCCCTCTCAGCCAAGCTGGATACACTAGGGCCCTCTCAGCCACCTTTCTCCACTAGGGCCCTCTCAGCCACCTGTCTCCAATAGGGCCCTCTCAGCCACCTGGCTCCACTAGGGCCCTCTCAGCCAGCCTGCTCCACTAGGGCCCTCTCAGCCAAGCTGGCTCCACTAGGGCCTCTCTCAGCCAGCTGGCTCCACTAGGGCCCTCTCAGCCACCTGGCTCCACTATGGCCCTCTGAGCTAGCTGGCTCCACTAGGGCCATCTCAGCTAGCTGCTCCACTATGGCCCTCTCAGCTAGCTGGCTCCACTAGGGCCCTCTCAGCCACCTGGCTCCACTAGGGCCCTCTCAGCCAGCCTGCTCCACTAGGGCCCTCTCAGCCAAGCTGGATACACTAGGGCCCTCTCAGCCACCTTTCTCCACTAGGCCCTCTCAGCCACCTGGCTCCAATAGGGCCCTCTCAGCCACCTGGCTCCACTAGGGCCCTCTCAGCCAGCCTGCTCCACTAGGGCCCTCTCAGCCAAGCTGGCTCCACTAGGGCCCTCTCAGCCAGCTGGCTCCACTAGGGCCCTCTCAGCCACCCTGGCTCCACTAGGGCCCTCTCAGCCACCTGGCTCCACTAGGGCCCTCTCAGCCACCTGGCTCCACTAGGGCCCTCTCAGCCAGCCTGCTCCACTAGGGCCCTCTCAGCCAAGCTGGCTCCACTAGGGCCCTCTCAGCCACCTGGCTCCACTAGGGCCCTCTCAGCCAGCTGGCTCCACTAGGGCCCTCTTAGCCACCTGGCGGCTGTGTGTGCAAAAGTAGAAGTACAAATGTTGAGGGAAATGGAACTAAAGTGATAAATCTAGTCCTAGGTTTTATTTACTGTGGTGTTTGTTCTCCACTGGTTACGCTGTTCTCATCACAACAGGTCACACATTCTGCTGACATGATTACACACTGTGGTATTTCACCTAACATTACAGGGGGCTTGTCATATTATATTTGTTTTAAATTATTTTTGGGGTCCTTGTAGTCTGACAGAATATGTCTCCTATATCGTTGTACGTTTGGCAGGAGGATATGTTTTGATTAATTATTAGCCAATCAGCATTGAGCTAAACTGAGTGAACTCAGCTGTGAATGGTCCTGGTGCACCAAATAAAAGTGTAAGGGAAGCCATTTGGATTTGGCTTCAGACCAATCACATCACAAGTCAAACATCATTTACAGAAACATGAATGCATCTCATTGTGGTTAATGTTAGGATGGAAGATCAACATGTAGCTAATGTAGTAGTTAATGTTAACTAGCTGGCCTGATAGGATGGAAGTTCAACATGTAGCTAGATGTAGTAGGCTAATGTTAAATAGCTGGCCTGACAGGATGGAAGTTCAACATGTAGCTAGATGTAGTAGGCTAATATTAACTAGCTTACCTGAGAGGGGAGGTTCAACATGTAGCTAGATGTGTAGGTTAATGTTAACTAGCTGGCCTGACAGGATGGAAGTTCAACATGTAGCTAGATGTAGTAGGCTAATGTTAACTAGCTGCCCTGAGAGGATGGAAGTTCAACATGTACTGTAGCTAGATGTAGTAGGTTAATGTTAACTAGCTGGCCTGAGAGGATGGAAGTTCAACATGTACTGTAGCTAGATGTAGTAGGTTAATGTTAACTAGCTGGCCTGAGAGGATGGAAGTTCAACATGTACTGTAGCTAGATGTAGTAGATTAATGTTAACTAGCTGCCCTGAGAGGATGGAGGTTCAACATGTAGCTAGATGTAGTAGGTTAATGTTAACTAGCTGGCCTGAGAGGATGGAAGTTCAACATGTACTGTAGCTAGATGTAGTAGGCTAATGTTACTAGCTGGCCTGAGAGGAGAGAAGTTCAACATGTACTGGAGCTAGATGTAGTAGTTAATGTTAACTAGCTGGCCTGAGAGGATGGAGGTTCAACATGTACTGTAGCTAGATGTATAGACTAGTTACTAGACTAGCTGGCCTAGAGGATGGAAGTTCAACATGCAGCTAGATGTAGTAGGCTAATGTTAACTAGCTGGCCCTGAGAGGATGGAAGTTCAACATGTACTGTAGCTAGATGTAGTAGGTAATGTTAACTAGCTGGCCTGAGAGGATGGAAGTTCAACATGTACTGTAGCTAGATGTAGTAGGTTAATGTTAACTAGCTGGCCTGAGAGGATGGAAGTTCAACATGTACTGTAGCTAGATGTAGTAGGTTAATGTTAACTAGCTGGCCTGAGAGGATGGAAGTTCAACATGTAGCTAGATGTAGTAGGCTAATGTTAACTAGCTGGCCTGAGAGGATGGAAGTTCAACATGTACTGTAGCTAGATGTAGTAGGTTAATGTTAACTAGCTGGCCTGAGAGGATGGAAGTTCAACATGTACTGTAGCTAGATGTAGTAGGCTAATGTTAACTAGCTGGCCTGAGAGGATGGAAGTTCAACATGTAGCTAGATGTGTAGGTTAATGTTAACTAGCTGGCCTGAGAGGATGGAAGTTCAACATGTACTGTAGCTAGATGTAGTAGACTAATGTTAACTAGCTGGCCTGAGAGGATGGAAGTTCAATATGTACTGTAGCTAGGGTAGTAGACTAATTAACTAGCTGCTTGGCGCATCGTTGCCCATGTCAGAAGTTATGCTAGCTAGCAAGCATTTTAGCCAGGTACCTTTGGTGAAATAACTAAAATGGAGTCCTGTAAGACAGAGTCATAGACGTGTAGGATACATGAAAGAGGAGGATGGCTTTGGTGTTTCTCTACAAGTAGGGTGAGTCAACATGTGTTTTCTACACACACACACACACACACACACACACACACACACACACGAACAGAGCGGAAGAAGTAAATGATCAATGCAGAAGTGTGTGTGTGTGTGTGTGTGTGTGTGTGTGTGTAGCCTATGTAGTTTATGAATGTGTGTGGGTTTGTGTGAGAGTGTCAATGTAGTGTGAGAAGAGGGGGAGAGGAGAGGAGGAGAGGAGGAGAGGAGAGGGGGAGGAGAGGAGGTAGAAGAGGAGAAATGGGGGGAAGAGAGGGAGAGAAGAGGAGAGGGGCAGAATTGGAGAAGAATATGAGGTGGGGCAGAATAAGTAAAGAGGGGGGAGAAGAGAAGAAGAGGTGGAGAGGGGGAGGAGAAGATAGGTGGAGAAGAGAGAGGTGGAGAGGAGGAGAAGAGGAGAGGGGGAGAGGAGGAGAGGAGAGGGGGAGAATATGAGGTGGACAGAATAAGAGTAAGAGGGGGAGAAGAGAAGAAGAGGGGGGAGAAGAAGATAGGTGGAGAAGAGGAGAGGGGGAGAAGAGGAGGGGGGAGAGGAGGAGAAGAGAAGAAGGGGGTGAGACGAGGTGAGGAGAGGGTTAGAAGTGGAGAGGAGACGGGGAGAATAGGAGAGGAGTGAGAAGAGGAGAGGAGTGAGAAGAGGAGACGAGTGAGAAGAGGAGAACGATTGAGAAAGAGGAGGTTGGAGAAGTGCGAGACGGGGGAGGAGAGGGTGAGGAGATGGGGAGGATATGAGAAAAAGAGGGATAAGTAGTAGGGAGGAGAGGAGAAGGAAGAGGGGGAGAAGAGGGGGAATAAAGGGAGAGGAGAGGAGAGTTTGGAAGAGGAGAGAAAAGGGAAGAAGAGGAGATGGAAGATGAAGACAAGGGAGAAGAGAGAGGAGATGAGGGGTAAAGAGGAGAGGGAGGATATTTTGAGAGGAGGGAGAGGAGAAGGGGAGTAGGGGAGTCATCGGATAAGATGATTTGGGAATAGAGGAGGCGAATAGAGGGGGAGAGGGGGTGAGAAGAGGAAAGAAAGAGGGATAAGAGTAGGTAGGAGAGGAGAAGGGAACAGATGGGGAGAAGAGGGGTAATAAAGGGGGAGGAGAGGAGAGAAAGGAGAGGAAGGGGACGAGATGGAGAGGATATTAGATGTAAGTAGTAGATTATAGTGAGATTATTGAAGAGTATAGGTTTAGGAGAGGGGTTGGGAGGGGCATAAAAGGAAAATAGGTTTATACGAAAGACTAGGATAAGATGGTGGGTGGGGAGAGAAGAGAGTGGGAGAAGATGAAGACAGTGGAGAATAGTATAGGGATAGAATAGACGAGTATAATTGGTTATAAGATGGGAGAAGAGGAATATATAGTATCAGGAGGATGGGAGGATAGGAGTATGGGAGAGGAGTAGAGATGAGAGAGATATATGGGATTAGCTGGGGAAAGGAGAGTGGGAGAGGAGATGGTGATAAAGGCAAGAGTATGATAATATGTTCATAAGAGGAATAGACGAGGATTAAGATGAGAAGGGGGAGGAGAGGAGGATGAGAGAAGGGAGCGGAAGAAAAGAGAAGAGAGAGGAGGTACTGTTTGTCTCCCACCGTTCCACTCAGAGGACTCTACTGTTATCAGTGGGCGTTTCCACTATATTTAAGTTTACCAGACATTTCAGTGAAGGGAACAAGTGCACACTTTAGTGGAAAGGAGAGATAATTGGGACAATGCTTCTTTCTAGTCTCCATTCCCTCGTCGTGTGACACAGAATTACCCCCTAGTGGCCATAAGATGAACTGTCCTGTCAGTGTGTTTTTTACCGCTGGCTCAAAACAACACATGACCTTCAAACAGATATGATTCATGTGTGAGTACTGAAAGCATAAGAATATAGTATATTATAGTATATTTATTATATATGTGGGTCTGATAAGTAAACACTCTTAATGTTTGTTGTTTTATCCCTCAGAAGAACATTGGTCACTATGTAACCAACACATGTGAAACCTCATGATAAGCCTGTCTTCCCATCACATCATGAAAGTCATGTTGATGTTCATTTAACCTCTGTCTCTCTCTTCCTCTGACTCCTCCCTTTCTCCTTTGTTTTCTCTCTATCTCTCTGTCTCTTTCTCCTCAAATCTCCAGCTCAAAGCGTCAGTCCACCGGTAGGTAAGTATAAATCTACGTGATTATAGCAGTTCAATATTAGTCAACTTTATTATCCACTTGGAGAAATTCATGTGTCCATACAAACCATTCTAAACCCCAATAACAAGTAGTTGTTTATGGAACTACTAATACTTGTCAACCACAAAGCATTACTGCTGTTAGAATAACAGAATCAGTCATCATCTGTCCTCACCATGTGTTTTCCTCTCTGCTGTTTACAGCTGAACTCTCAGTCAGACTGGTGAATGGGACCACTTCCCTTTCTGGGACAGTGGAAGCCTTCCATGAAGGAGAGTGGTTGAGTCTATGTTCTTGGTGGTGTTGAGCATGATGGATAGAGGTTAATGTTGTGTGTAGAGAGCTGGACGTGGGAATCCTGTAGCTGAATCTAGAGGATCTCTGTTTGAAGATGGAAGAATAGGAGTCAGACTATATAGTAGATGCAGGGGAAATGAGTCTTCTATTAGACAGTGTGACTCATAGGAGACCTGGTGTCTGTGATGGTGGATATTATCGTCATGTGACCTGTTCAGGTAAGATACGGGTCATATTGAGAGATTTATTTATACATTTACAATATTACCATGTATCATGGTTTTATGTGTTTTTATTATCATTTAAATAGAGGAGAGATGTCAGATGTATTTAAACATTATATTTGTGTTTGTCATATTGGTTTATGGGAGATGTTCATGGCAGATCATTGTAGTTCAGATGGTACTGAAGTGAAGCTGCCTGATGGATGTCCAGCTGTTTTTATTTTCTATAAAGTGAAGTGAACTTATTCCTGTCTCCTGCCTGCATTATTCCCAACCTATCCTGAGTGACTAAAACCCATTTCTACCTCTTACAGTATCACATAAGCAAACTACAATCTTTTATCCAACATATTTGTGTTTAGTCCTTGACAGTGTCATCAACAAAACTGATTGAATGTTCAACCAACTCTTTTTCTCCAGAGTCTGTGCAGCTTGTAGATGGAGCTGGTCTCTGCCTCTAGGAGAGTGGAGAGTCCAATCCAAAGAGTCCCTGGGCCTCAGTGTGTGAAGCTGACTTGGACCGGCAGGATGCGAGATTAGTCTGTGGGGAGCTTGGCTGTGGGGCTCCTGCAGCTCTACAGGGGGGGCTCTATGGAGACGGTGAGGTCAGACCTGGGATAAAGAGTTCCAGTGTAAGGCAATGAGTCCCTTCTCCTGGACTGTGACACCTCAGACAGAAAACACAACACCTGCCTACCTGGTAATGCTGTTGGACTCACCTGCTCAGGTAAGAAACGTTTGTCACTCAATCAACATTGTTTCTCCACCTGGAGTGAAGAATATGAGAGACAATATAAGTGTGTTTTAGTGAGAATAGTAAGATTACTGTCTCTCTTTTCTTTTCTCAGAGCCTGATGATGTGAGGCTGTGGGAGGAGGCAGTCGCTGTGCTGGTGGAGTGGAGTGGTACGACCAGGGAGAGTGATGACTGTGGGAACTGACGACAGGAACCCGAGGGATGTAGCTGCAGTAGTGTGTAGACAGCTGGGTTGTGGCTCCACTTGTTTCAGTACCACCTGAAACCCACTGGAGGGATTAGAGTTTTCTGTCCCTGGGTCTGAGTCTTCACTAGAGGGAGTGTAGAAGAACTTATGAACTCCTTCCAGGACTCACAGTGATCTGCTCAGGTAATAACAAAACACACTATATGGCCAAAAGTATGTGGACATTTGTGGATCCGGCTATTTTCAGCACAGCAGTTGCTGACAGTGTTTGAAATTGAGCACACAGCCATGCATCTCCATAGACAAACATTGCCAGTAGATTGGACTTACTGAAGATCTCAGTGACTTAACGTGGCAAGTCTAGGAGCAACAACGGCTCAGCCGTGAAGTGGTAGACAACCAAGCAGAACGGACGCGCCGGGTGTTGAACCACGTAGAGCCTAAAAATAATCCTCTGTTGTAACACTCACTGCTGAGTTCCACATACTTTTTGTCCATGTATTATATCTCCTTCCTGGACTCACAGTGATCTGCTCAGGAAATATCAAGATATTATCATTATATTCAACTGATTTCCTTCATTCATACAACTTCCTCTGCACCTCTCATGATGACTGTTTAACTTGTCAGTCTGCTGCTTTACTAATAGATCACTCAGTCAAGTAGGAATCAAATACAACTTAAATATCCCAAATGCTTTGTATTTGAGTGTTATCTCAGTTGAACGTCCTCTACTCACTACCACTGTCACATGTCATGTTATTGTCACATCTAAATGAGGAAAGTAGTTGAGGAGCTACGTTTTATTTTTTCTCTCCTCTTGTTCCAGATGTCCTGCTTCAGCCTGATATCACATATGTTGTCTCAGTGACCTGTAGGCCCACTACTCATGTTGCCCTGTGAGGGAGGGTGGCTGGCACTGTTACATTGCTGATGTTATTGTCATATCTATAGGAAACTAGTTGAAGAGGTTTTTTCTTGTTCTCTTTTATTGTTACAGATCTCCTGTCCAGCCTGATATCTTCCTGACTGACCCTGGGAGGGTCTTCAGGGGCCACCAGGGGCCCAGAGATGTTCAGGGCTACAACTTCACCATCACCCTGCTCCACTCAGCCACAGTACCCAGGAGGCTCCTTCCTCCTCACATTCACCGGTTCCAACAGAACCCGACCCAGCCACTGTCAATCACTCTGCTGCCTTCCTCTTCCCTGCTGCAGATGACTCCCACCAAGGGACCTACAGCTGTGTTTATGACAATTATGTTTTCTCTCATAACTTCTCCTCTGAGAGTGAGCTCCTCTCCCTCACCATC
>NW_023494103.1:0-5000 GCF_013265735.2 Oncorhynchus mykiss
GGGGCCGGCCCGAATTATTTATGGAAGGTCTGATGATGATTTTTTTTTTTTTTTCACCATCTCTTTCTCTCTCTGCCGGGGCCGGCCAAGAGTGCTTTATGGACGGTTTAAAACATGACTATGGATGCAAATGCTCATTTTCCTCCGTGCACCTGGTGATTGAAAACGTGCATCTGGTAACCCAAAAATTATAAAAGGGTTTTAAATACTTTTACCCGTCATTCTATTGATATAGCCCGCTAGGGGAGTGCCCCACTACGGCCCTCTCTCTGTCAGGGCCGTCCTTGGGTGCTTTTTACACACTTTAAGAAATCACGATGGATGCAGATTGCTATTAATCCTCCGTGCAACTGGTGATTGAAAACGTGCATCTGGTAACCCAAAATTTCAAATATGGTTCAAAATGAATTTAAAGGCACCCCTCTCATTGTTGCCCGCTATGGGAGCACCCCACTAAGGCCCTGTCTCGGTCGGGCCCGTCCTGAGTGCTTTATAGACACTTTAAGAAATCGCGATGGATGCAGATTGCTATTAATCCTCCGTGCAACTGGTGATTGAAAATGTGCAACTGGTGATTGAAAACGTGCACCTGGTCACCCAAAACACGGTTCTCTATGCGGTTAGCGGTGTTCCATCTATTCATGTCCGCTTATGGCGCACCCTACTACGGACCTTTAGCAATGGGGGCCGGCCCGAATTATTTATGGAAGGTCTGATGATGATTTTTTTTTTTTTTCACCATCTCTTTCTCTCTCTGCCGGGGCCGGCCAAGAGTGCTTTATGGACGGTTTTAAAACATGACTATGGATGCAAATGCTCATTTTCCTCCGTGCACCTGGTGATTGAAAACGTGCATCTGGTAACCCAAAAATTATAAAAGGGTTTTAAATACTTTTACCCGTCATTCTATTGATATAGCCCGCTAGGGGAGTGCCCCACTACGGCCCTCTCTCTGTCAGGGCCGTCCTTGGGTGCTTTTTACACACTTTAAGAAATCACGATGGATGCAGATTGCTATTAATCCTCCGTGCAACTGGTGATTGAAAACGTGCATCTGGTAACCCAAAATTTCAAATATGGTTCAAAATGAATTTAAAGGCACCCCTCTCATTGTTGCCCGCTATGGGAGCACCCCACTAAGGCCCTGTCTCGGTCGGGCCCGTCCTGAG
Organism: Oncorhynchus mykiss; assembly: GCF_013265735.2. Lineage (NCBI taxonomy): Eukaryota > Metazoa > Chordata > Actinopteri > Salmoniformes > Salmonidae > Oncorhynchus > Oncorhynchus mykiss. The sequence goes on from NW_023494103.1 coordinate 1,170, forward strand.
TGCTTTATAGACACTTTAAGAAATCGCGATGGATGCAGATTGCTATTAATCCTCCGTGCAACTGGTGATTGAAAATGTGCAACTGGTGATTGAAAACGTGCACCTGGTCACCCAAAACACGGTTCTCTATGCGGTTAGCGGTGTTCCATCTATTCATGTCCGCTTATGGCGCACCCTACTACGGACCTTTAGCAATGGGGGCCGGCCCGAATTATTTATGGAAGGTCTGATGATGATTTTTTTTTTTTTTCACCATCTCTTTCTCTCTCTGCCGGGGCCGGCCAAGAGTGCTTTATGGACGGTTTAAAACATGACTATGGATGCAAATGCTCATTTTCCTCCGTGCACCTGGTGATTGAAAACGTGCATCTGGTAACCCAAAAATTATAAAAGGGTTTTAAATACTTTTACCCGTCATTCTATTGATATAGCCCGCTAGGGGAGTGCCCCACTACGGCCCTCTCTCTGTCAGGGCCGTCCTTGGGTGCTTTTTACACACTTTAAGAAATCACGATGGATGCAGATTGCTATTAATCCTCCGTGCAACTGGTGATTGAAAACGTGCATCTGGTAACCCAAAATTTCAAATATGGTTCAAAATGAATTTAAAGGCACCCCTCTCATTGTTGCCCGCTATGGGAGCACCCCACTAAGGCCCTGTCTCGGTCGGGCCCGTCCTGAGTGCTTTATAGACACTTTAAGAAATCGCGATGGATGCAGATTGCTATTAATCCTCCGTGCAACTGGTGATTGAAAATGTGCAACTGGTGATTGAAAACGTGCACCTGGTCACCCAAAACACGGTTCTCTATGCGGTTAGCGGTGTTCCATCTATTCATGTCCGCTTATGGCGCACCCTACTACGGACCTTTAGCAATGGGGGCCGGCCCGAATTATTTATGGAAGGTCTGATGATGATTTTTTTTTTTTTTTCACCATCTCTTTCTCTCTCTGCCGGGGCCGGCCAAGAGTGCTTTATGGACGGTTTAAAACATGACTATGGATGCAAATGCTCATTTTCCTCCGTGCACCTGGTGATTGAAAACGTGCATCTGGTAACCCAAAAATTATAAAAGGGTTTTAAATACTTTTACCCGTCATTCTATTGATATAGCCCGCTAGGGGAGTGCCCCACTACGGCCCTCTCTCTGTCAGGGCCGTCCTTGGGTGCTTTTTACACACTTTAAGAAATCACGATGGATGCAGATTGCTATTAATCCTCCGTGCAACTGGTGATTGAAAACGTGCATCTGGTAACCCAAAATTTCAAATATGGTTCAAAATGAATTTAAAGGCACCCCTCTCATTGTTGCCCGCTATGGGAGCACCCCACTAAGGCCCTGTCTCGGTCGGGCCCGTCCTGAGTGCTTTATAGACACTTTAAGAAATCGCGATGGATGCAGATTGCTATTAATCCTCCGTGCAACTGGTGATTGAAAATGTGCAACTGGTGATTGAAAACGTGCACCTGGTCACCCAAAACACGGTTCTCTATGCGGTTAGCGGTGTTCCATCTATTCATGTCCGCTTATGGCGCACCCTACTACGGACCTTTAGCAATGGGGGCCGGCCCGAATTATTTATGGAAGGTCTGATGATGATTTTTTTTTTTTTTCACCATCTCTTTCTCTCTCTGCCGGGGCCGGCCAAGAGTGCTTTATGGACGGTTTAAAACATGACTATGGATGCAAATGCTCATTTTCCTCCGTGCACCTGGTGATTGAAAACGTGCATCTGGTAACCCAAAAATTATAAAAGGGTTTTAAATACTTTTACCCGTCATTCTATTGATATAGCCCGCTAGGGGAGTGCCCCACTACGGCCCTCTCTCTGTCAGGGCCGTCCTTGGGTGCTTTTTACACACTTTAAGAAATCACGATGGATGCAGATTGCTATTAATCCTCCGTGCAACTGGTGATTGAAAACGTGCATCTGGTAACCCAAAAATTATAAAACGGTTTTAAATACTTTTACCGGTCATTCTATTGATATAGCCCGCTATGGGAGCACCCCACTAAGGCCCTGTCTCGGTCGGGGCCGTCCTTCAGTGCTTTATATACAGTTTCATATATTACGATGGATGCAGATTGTGATTGTTTTCCAAAAGACCCGTGTGCATCTGGTAACCCAAAAATTATAAAACTGTTTTAAATCATTTTACCGGTCATTCTATTGATATAGCCCGCTAGGGGAGTACCCTACTACGGCCCTCTCTCGGTCAGGCCCGTCCTTAGGTGCTTTATATACAGTTTAAGATATTACGATGGATGCAGATTGTGATTGTTTTCCAAAAGACCCGTGTGCATCTGGTAACCCAAAAATTAAAATATGGTTCAAAACCCGGGTAACACCACTCTATTTACGGACATGACAGTAGAGCTTACCCCCTGGAGCTATTGACCTCCAGGCTTGTAGGCCCTTACTCACCACCCGGGTATCACCCCTCTATTTCGGGGATGATACCAGCAGGGGACCCCCCCCACCTCCACAACCTCGCATACCAGGTGAACCAGGGCACCCACACTTAAGCACCCCTCCTCGGACATTAAAGCAGATAACCGCGCTGTTATGAACCGCGTGCACCTGGTCACCCAAATGGAACTTGTGCACCTGGTCACCCAAAAGGACCGGCGTGCACCTGGTCACCCAAAGGCCGGCGTGCACCTGGTCACCCAAAAGGACCATGTGCACCTGGTCACCCAAAGGCCGGCGTGCACCTGGTCACCCAAAAGGACCGTGTGCACCTGGTCACCCAAAGGCCGGCGTGCACCTGGTCACCCAAAGGACCATGTGCACCTGGTCACCCAAAAGGACCATGTGCACCTGGTCACCCAAAGGCCGGCGTGCACCTGGTCACCCAAAAGGACCATGTGCACCTGGTCACCCAAAGGCCGGCGTGCACCTGGTCACCCAAAGGACCATGTGCACCTGGTCACCCAAAAGGACCATGTGCACCTGGTCACCCAAAGGCCGGCGTGCACCTGGTCACCCAAAGGACCATGTGCACCTGGTCACCCAAAGGCCGGCGTGCACCTGGTCACCCAAAGGACCATGTGCACCTGGTCACCCAAAGGCCGGCGTGCACCTGGTCACCCAAAGGACCATGTGCACCTGGTCACCCAAAAGGACCATGTGCACCTGGTCACCCAAAGGCCGGCGTGCACCTGGTCACCCAAAGGACCATGTGCACCTGGTCACCCAAAGGCCGGCGTGCACCTGGTCACCCAAAGGACCATGTGCACCTGGTCACCCAAAGGCCGGCGTGCACCTGGTCACCCAAAGGACCATGTGCACCTGGTCACCCAAAAGGACCATGTGCACCTGGTCACCCAAAGGCCGGCGTGCACCTGGTCACCCAAAGGACCATGTGCACCTGGTCACCCAAAAGAACCGTGTGCACCTGGTCACCCAAAGGCCGGCGTGCACCTGGTCACCCAAAGGACCATGTGCACCTGGTCACCCAAAAGGACCATGTGCACCTGGTCACCCAAAGGCCGGCGTGCACCTGGTCACCCAAAGGACCATGTGCACCTGGTCACCCAAAAGAACCGTGTGCACCTGGTCACCCAAAGGCCGGCGTGCACCTGGTCACCCAAAGGACCATGTGCACCTGGTCACCCAAAAGGACCATGTGCACCTGGTCACCCAAAGGCCGGCGTGCACCTGGTCACCCAAAGGACCATGTGCACCTGGTCACCCAAAAGAACCGTGTGCACCTGGTCACCCAAAGGCCGGCGTGCACCTGGTCACCCAAAGGACCATGTGCACCTGGTCACCCAAAAGAACCGTGTGCACCTGGTCACCCAAAGGCCGGCGTGCACCTGGTCACCC
>NW_023494103.1:15000-20000 GCF_013265735.2 Oncorhynchus mykiss
GACCTCTAGCCCTTCGGGAAGTATTTTTAATCATTTTTTGAAAATTACAGAAATTGGTCGAAAAAATGACAGAGTCCCACTTTTCACAGCCGTGCACCTGGTGATTGAAAACGTGCATCTGGTAACCCAAAAATGCGGTTCTCAATGCGCTTGCCGGTGTTACAGATATACATGTCCGATAATGATGCACCCTACTACGGACCTTTTTCAATGGGGGTCGGCCTGAATTATTTATGGAAGGTATGATTACTTTTTTTTTCTCCGTGCAACTGGTGATTGAAAACGTGCACCTGGTCACCCAAAACACGGTTCTCTATGCGGTTAGCGGTGTTCCCGAGATTCATGTCCGATAATGATGCACCCTACTACGGACCTTTTCAATGGGGGCCGGTCCGAATTATTTATGGAAGGTATGATTTTTTTTTTCTCTCTCCGTGCAACTGGTGATTGAAAACGTGCATCTGGTAACCCAAAACACGGTTCTCTATGCGGTTAGCGGTGTTCCCGAGATTCATGTCCGATAATGATGCACCCTACTACGGACCTTTTCAATGGGGGCCGGTCCGAATTATTTATGGAAGGTATGATTTTTTTTTTTTTTCAACACTTTTCCCCTCTTTTTCTCTCTCTGCCGGGGCCGGCCCTGGGTGCTTTATGGACGGTTTAAAACATGACTATGGATGCAAATGCTCATTTTCCTCCGTGCACCTGGTGATTGAAAACGTGCATCTGGTAACCCAAAAATTATAAAAGGGTTTTAAATACTTTTACCCGTCATTCTATTGATATAGCCCGCTAGGGGAGTGCCCCACTACGGCCCTCTCTCTGTCAGGGCCGTCCTTGGGTGCTTTTTACACACTTTAAGAAATCACGATGGATGCAGATTGCTATTAATCCTCCGTGCAACTGGTGATTGAAAACGTGCATCTGGTAACCCAAAATTTCAAATATGGTTCAAAATGAATTTAAAGGCACCCCTCTCATTGTTGCCCGCTATGGGAGCACCCCACTAAGGCCCTGTCTCGGTCGGGCCCGTCCTGAGTGCTTTATAGACACTTTAAGAAATCGCGATGGATGCAGATTGCTATTAATCCTCCGTGCAACTGGTGATTGAAAATGTGCAACTGGTGATTGAAAACGTGCACCTGGTCACCCAAAACACGGTTCTCTATGCGGTTAGCGGTGTTCCATCTATTCATGTCCGCTTATGGCGCACCCTACTACGGACCTTTAGCAATGGGGGCCGGCCCGAATTATTTATGGAAGGTCTGATGATGATTTTTTTTTTTTTTTCACCATCTCTTTCTCTCTCTGCCGGGGCCGGCCAAGAGTGCTTTATGGACGGTTTAAAACATGACTATGGATGCAAATGCTCATTTTCCTCCGTGCACCTGGTGATTGAAAACGTGCATCTGGTAACCCAAAAATTATAAAAGGGTTTTAAATACTTTTACCCGTCATTCTATTGATATAGCCCGCTAGGGGAGTGCCCCACTACGGCCCTCTCTCTGTCAGGGCCGTCCTTGGGTGCTTTTTACACACTTTAAGAAATCACGATGGATGCAGATTGCTATTAATCCTCCGTGCAACTGGTGATTGAAAACGTGCATCTGGTAACCCAAAATTTCAAATATGGTTCAAAATGAATTTAAAGGCACCCCTCTCATTGTTGCCCGCTATGGGAGCACCCCACTAAGGCCCTGTCTCGGTCGGGCCCGTCCTGAGTGCTTTATAGACACTTTAAGAAATCGCGATGGATGCAGATTGCTATTAATCCTCCGTGCAACTGGTGATTGAAAATGTGCAACTGGTGATTGAAAACGTGCACCTGGTCACCCAAAACACGGTTCTCTATGCGGTTAGCGGTGTTCCATCTATTCATGTCCGCTTATGGCGCACCCTACTACGGACCTTTAGCAATGGGGGCCGGCCCGAATTATTTATGGAAGGTCTGATGATGATTTTTTTTTTTTTTCACCATCTCTTTCTCTCTCTGCCGGGGCCGGCCAAGAGTGCTTTATGGACGGTTTAAAACATGACTATGGATGCAAATGCTCATTTTCCTCCGTGCACCTGGTGATTGAAAACGTGCATCTGGTAACCCAAAAATTATAAAAGGGTTTTAAATACTTTTACCCGTCATTCTATTGATATAGCCCGCTAGGGGAGTGCCCCACTACGGCCCTCTCTCTGTCAGGGCCGTCCTTGGGTGCTTTTTACACACTTTAAGAAATCACGATGGATGCAGATTGCTATTAATCCTCCGTGCAACTGGTGATTGAAAACGTGCATCTGGTAACCCAAAATTTCAAATATGGTTCAAAATGAATTTAAAGGCACCCCTCTCATTGTTGCCCGCTATGGGAGCACCCCACTAAGGCCCTGTCTCGGTCGGGCCCGTCCTGAGTGCTTTATAGACACTTTAAGAAATCGCGATGGATGCAGATTGCTATTAATCCTCCGTGCAACTGGTGATTGAAAATGTGCAACTGGTGATTGAAAACGTGCACCTGGTCACCCAAAACACGGTTCTCTATGCGGTTAGCGGTGTTCCATCTATTCATGTCCGCTTATGGCGCACCCTACTACGGACCTTTAGCAATGGGGGCCGGCCCGAATTATTTATGGAAGGTCTGATGATGATTTTTTTTTTTTTTTCACCATCTCTTTCTCTCTCTGCCGGGGCCGGCCAAGAGTGCTTTATGGACGGTTTAAAACATGACTATGGATGCAAATGCTCATTTTCCTCCGTGCACCTGGTGATTGAAAACGTGCATCTGGTAACCCAAAAATTATAAAAGGGTTTTAAATACTTTTACCCGTCATTCTATTGATATAGCCCGCTAGGGGAGTGCCCCACTACGGCCCTCTCTCTGTCAGGGCCGTCCTTGGGTGCTTTTTACACACTTTAAGAAATCACGATGGATGCAGATTGCTATTAATCCTCCGTGCAACTGGTGATTGAAAACGTGCATCTGGTAACCCAAAATTTCAAATATGGTTCAAAATGAATTTAAAGGCACCCCTCTCATTGTTGCCCGCTATGGGAGCACCCCACTAAGGCCCTGTCTCGGTCGGGCCCGTCCTGAGTGCTTTATAGACACTTTAAGAAATCGCGATGGATGCAGATTGCTATTAATCCTCCGTGCAACTGGTGATTGAAAATGTGCAACTGGTGATTGAAAACGTGCACCTGGTCACCCAAAACACGGTTCTCTATGCGGTTAGCGGTGTTCCATCTATTCATGTCCGCTTATGGCGCACCCTACTACGGACCTTTAGCAATGGGGGCCGGCCCGAATTATTTATGGAAGGTCTGATGATGATTTTTTTTTTTTTTCACCATCTCTTTCTCTCTCTGCCGGGGCCGGCCAAGAGTGCTTTATGGACGGTTTAAAACATGACTATGGATGCAAATGCTCATTTTCCTCCGTGCACCTGGTGATTGAAAACGTGCATCTGGTAACCCAAAAATTATAAAAGGGTTTTAAATACTTTTACCCGTCATTCTATTGATATAGCCCGCTAGGGGAGTGCCCCACTACGGCCCTCTCTCTGTCAGGGCCGTCCTTGGGTGCTTTTTACACACTTTAAGAAATCACGATGGATGCAGATTGCTATTAATCCTCCGTGCAACTGGTGATTGAAAACGTGCATCTGGTAACCCAAAAATTATAAAACGGTTTTAAATACTTTTACCGGTCATTCTATTGATATAGCCCGCTATGGGAGCACCCCACTAAGGCCCTGTCTCGGTCGGGGCCGTCCTTCAGTGCTTTATATACAGTTTCATATATTACGATGGATGCAGATTGTGATTGTTTTCCAAAAGACCCGTGTGCATCTGGTAACCCAAAAATTATAAAACTGTTTTAAATCATTTTACCGGTCATTCTATTGATATAGCCCGCTAGGGGAGTACCCTACTACGGCCCTCTCTCGGTCAGGCCCGTCCTTAGGTGCTTTATATACAGTTTAAGATATTACGATGGATGCAGATTGTGATTGTTTTCCAAAAGACCCGTGTGCATCTGGTAACCCAAAAATTAAAATATGGTTCAAAACCCGGGTAACACCACTCTATTTACGGACATGACAGTAGAGCTTACCCCCTGGAGCTATTGACCTCCAGGCTTGTAGGCCCTTACTCACCACCCGGGTATCACCCCTCTATTTCGGGGATGATACCAGCAGGGGACCCCCCCCACCTCCACAACCTCGCATACCAGGTGAACCAGGGCACCCACACTTAAGCACCCCTCCTCGGACATTAAAGCAGATAACCGCGCTGTTATGAACCGCGTGCACCTGGTCACCCAAATGGAACTTGTGCACCTGGTCACCCAAAAGGACCGGCGTGCACCTGGTCACCCAAAGGCCGGCGTGCACCTGGTCACCCAAAAGGACCATGTGCACCTGGTCACCCAAAGGCCGGCGTGCACCTGGTCACCCAAAAGGACCGTGTGCACCTGGTCACCCAAAGGCCGGCGTGCACCTGGTCACCCAAAGGACCATGTGCACCTGGTCACCCAAAAGGACCATGTGCACCTGGTCACCCAAAGGCCGGCGTGCACCTGGTCACCCAAAAGGACCATGTGCACCTGGTCACCCAAAGGCCGGCGTGCACCTGGTCACCCAAAGGACCATGTGCACCTGGTCACCCAAAAGGACCATGTGCACCTGGTCACCCAAAGGCCGGCGTGCACCTGGTCACCCAAAGGACCATGTGCACCTGGTCACCCAAAGGCCGGCGTGCACCTGGTCACCCAAAGGACCATGTGCACCTGGTCACCCAAAGGCCGGCGTGCACCTGGTCACCCAAAGGACCATGTGCACCTGGTCACCCAAAAGGACCATGTGCACCTGGTCACCCAAAGGCCGGCGTGCACCTGGTCACCCAAAGGACCATGTGCACCTGGTCACCCAAAGGCCGGCGTGCACCTGGTCACCCAAAGGACCATGTGCACCTGGTCACCCAAAGGCCGGCGTGCACCTGGTCA
>NW_023494103.1:25000-35000 GCF_013265735.2 Oncorhynchus mykiss
ACTATGAGGTCTACCTGTGTCGATTCTAAGCTTCCTGGACCAACCGGAAGTGGTTCAAATGCCCCTAAAAGTGTTTACCCATACACTGCATGCAGTTTGATAGACATAGTGCATTCAACCCTGTGTAGATCAGTCAATTCTTAACGTAAGGACTTAAAACTCAGGATTCTGTAACAGCATACCCCAATGAGGATATGTGGTGACTTATAGCTTCCTGTGCCAACCGGAAGTGCCATAATTGGTGTCTCAGGGGCTGTTTCGAAGGGTTAAAAAATTCAGATCTGTCCAAAACTTCATATATGTGATTAGGCAACCCCCATGAACTGTAAATCAGTCATTTTTCCCCAAAAAAATCAAAGGAAAAAAAAATTGCACTAAAACACAACTTGGATGGAGGGACGTATTGGGGTGCGTAGAGACAGACAGTGGCCGCAATAGTTAGCTTTGTTCGAGCTAAAAAAGAACGGTCGGACCTAGAGTTCCGAAACTTTAGAAACCTGTTCTAGACCTCCGGGCCATGGTGCGTGACGAGTTACGTGGCTCTAGATGGTTCTCGGACCGAGAAACAGCCTCGTACATTCGCAATAACTTCAATTCATTTTTGCATCACGAAAATGACGACGTTTAGAAAAGTCTCAGAGACGCAAGGCTAGGTGCGTTGAAACCGGCTCGGCCCATAGAGACGGACCCCAAAGTTTCTGTCCGATAGCTCGTTCAAGGACCCCGTAGCAAGGCATGGAAATAAGTGGATTTTCAGCACCAATTAGGGTTTTTCTCGGACACCAAATGACCTATCGAGCCGAAACTCGGGATTCGGGGTCGCCTCACATAGGACTTCGCATAATGTCCGAACTGGACCCGCAGCTAGAACGTAACTATGTGTTTTACCTTTTTATTATGTTTTAAACTAGAGGCGCTGTGAATTATGGGACTGCTCTGACATATATGATAGTTGGCATCTAAATGAGTAGGAAACAGTGGGTTTGGTGTCATAATGACATCTAATTGACTGATGGACACTGACTTGCTAGTTGACTTTTGTACATTTGCAATATGTTTAAACAGAGAGGGACCATCACCAAAATGGCATTCTGAAATCAACACAAAAAATGGCATCACCATAGTCTCCAGACTGTGCTGAGTTCAACGAGCTATCCCGCTTGACCGTAGCTCGCTCGGTCTAGGCGCAGCAACCATTAGAATATTAGGCCCAAAATGAAGCCTGCCCCACAATGTCATTTGCTTTTGAGTGACAGTGAGAGAACCGTTAGGGTGAGAAGAAAAATTCCACCATAGGAATGTTCCTAAGGTCCTCCCGATCTGAACAAGCCTAACCTTGACCGTGTGGCATTAACCCTTCACAGTAAAACAGTGTTTTTTGATCTCACAGATTACAGTGTCATCTCTCCCCATAGGAATACATTGCCTGCACCACAAAATTCAACCTGAGGCCTATGTGGGTTATGAATGCCGTATGAACCTGTCTTCGGTACCAGTCCATCAGGCCACTATGAGGTCTACCTGTGTTGATTCTAAGCTTCCTGGACCAACCGGAAGTGGTTCAAATCACCCTAAAAGTGTTTACCCATACACTGCCTGCAGTTTGATAGACATGGTGCATTCAACCCTGTGTAGATCAGTCAATTCTTAACGTAAGGACTTAAAACTCAGGATTCTGTAAGTGGCCATGTCAATCAAGACATGTGGTGATTTATAGCTTCCTGTGCCAACCGGAAGTGCCATAATTGGTGTCTCAGGGGCTGTTTCGAAGGGTTAAAAAAGTCAGATCTGTCCAAAACTTCATATATGTGATTAGGCAACCCCCATGAACTGTAAATCAGTCATTTTTCCCCAAAAAAATCAAAGGAAAAAAAAATTGCACTAAAACACAACTTGGATGGAGGGACGTATTGGGGTGCGTAGAGACAGACAGTGGCCGCAATAGTTAGCTTTGTTGGAGCTAAAAAAGAACGGTCGGACCTAGAGTTCCGAAACTTTAGAAACCTGTTCTAGACCTCCGGGCCATGGTGCGTGGCGAGTTACGTGGCTCTAGACGGTTCTCGGACCGAGAAACAGCCTCGTACATTTGGAATAACTTCAATTCATTTTTGCATCACGAAAATGACGACGTTTAGAAAAGTCTCAGAGACGCAAGGCTAGGTGCGTTGAAACCGGCTCGGCCCATAGAGACGGACCCCAAAGTTTCTGTCCGATAGCTCATTCAAGGACCCCGTAGCAAGTCATGGAAAATAGTGGATTTTCAGCACCAATTAGGGTTTTTCTCGGACACCAAATGACCTATCGAGCCGAAACTCGGGATTCGGGGTCGCCTCACATAGGACTTCGCATAATGTCCGAACTGGACCCGCAGCTAGAACGTAACTATGTGTTTTACCTTTTTATTATGTTTTCAACTAGAGGCGCTGTGAATTATGGGCCTGCTCTGACATATGTGATAGTTGGCTACTAAATGAGTAGGAAAAAGTGGGTTTGGTGTCAATTGATATCCATTTGGTGTCATAATGACATCTAATTGACTGATGGACACTGACTTGCTAGTTGACTTTTGTACATTTGCAATATGTTTAAACGGAGAGGGACCATCACCAAAATGGCATTCTGAAATCAACACAAAAAATGGCATCACCATAGTCTCCAGACTGTTCTGAGTTCAACGAGCTATCCCGCTTGACCGTAGCTCGCTCGGTCTAGGCGCAGCAACCATTAGAATAGAAGGCCCAAAATGAAGCCTGCACCACAATGTCATTTGCTTTTGAGTGACAGTGAGAGAACCGTTAGGGTGAGAAGAAAAATTCCACCACTTGAATGTTCCTAAGGTCCTCCCGATCTCAACAAGCCTAACCTTGACCGTGTGGCATTAACCCTTCACAGTAAAACAGTGTTTTTTGATCTCACAGATTACAGTGTCATCTCTCCCCATAGGAATACATTGCCTGCACCCCTAATTTCAACCTGAGGCCTATGTGGGTTATGAATGCCGTATGAACCTGTCTTCGGTACCAGTCCATCAGGCCACTATGAGGTCTACCTGTGTTGATTCTAAGCTTCCTGGACCAACCGGAAGTGGTTAAAATGCCCCTAAAAGTGTTTACCCCATACAATGCATGCAGTTTGATAGACATAGTGCATTCAACCCTGTGTAGATCAGTCAATTCTTAACGTAAGGACTTAAAACTCAGGATTCTGTAACAGCATACCCCAATGAGGATATGTGTTGATTTATAACTTCCTGTGCCAACCGGAAGTGCCATAATTGGTGTCTCAGGGGCTGTTTCGAAGGGTTAAAAAAGTCTGATCTTTCCAAAACTTCATATGTGTGATTAGGCAACCCCCATGAACTGTAAATCAGTCATTTTTCCCAAAAAAAATCAAAGGAAAAAAAAATTGCACTAAAACACAACTTGGATGGAGGGACGTATTGGGGTGCGTAGAGACAGACAGTGGCTCCAATAGTTAGCTTTGTTGGAGCTAAAAAAGAACCGTCGGACCTAGAGTTCCGAAACTTTAGAAACCTGTTCTAGACCTCCCGTAGATGGTGCGTGGTGAGTTACGTGGCTCTAGAAGGTTCTCGGACCGAGAAACAGCCTCGTACATTTGAAATAACTTCAATTCATTTGTGCATCACGAAAATGACGACATTTAGAAATGTCCCAGAGTCGCAAGACTAGGTGCATTGCGAACGTCTCGGCCCATATAGACAGACCCCAACGTTTCTGTCCGATATCTCATTCAAGGACCCCGTAGCAAGTCATGGAAAATAGTGGATTTTCAGCACCAATTAGGGTTTTTCTCGGACACCAAATGACCTATCGAGCCGAAACTTGGGATTCGGGGTCGCCTCAGCTAGGCCAACACATAACATAAGAAATGGACCCGCAGCTAGAACGTAACTACGTGTTTTATGGTTTTTTTATGGTTTGTACCGAAGGCTTTGTGAATTTTGGGCCAGCTCTGAAGTATGTAATAGTTGGCTACTAAACGAGTTGGAAAAAGTGGGTTTGGTGTCAGTTTGTATCAGTTTGGTGGTCAGAATGATATCTAATTGACTGATGGACTCTTGTCCACTTGACTCTTGTACATTTGCAATATGATTCTATAGTGAAAAAACATCACCAAAAGCGACATTCTGAAATCAACCCAAACGAGCGATTGAGATGACCCAGAATCACTGCAAAGCCATCCCGAGTTCATCGGGCCAGTCAATTTCACATTCCTGAAGGATTTTTATAGCATGACAAATTCGTGATGGTACCTGCCCATTAAAACATATTGCAAATGCACAGTGACTTTGAAAAAGTAAGAAACAAAAAAAAATACATCTAAAATTTTTTGAGCATGACAAATTCGTGATGGTACCTGCCCATTGAAACATATTCCAAATGCACAGTGACTTTGAAAAAGTAAGGAAACAAAAAAAAATACATCTAAAAAATTTTGAGCATGACAAATTCGTGATGGTACCTGCCCATTGAAACATATTGCAAATGCACAGTGACTTTGAAAAAGTAAGGAAACATAAACAAATTCGATAAACAAATTCGTGATGGTACCTGCCCATTGAAACATATTGCAAATGCACAGTGACTTTGAAAAAGTAAGGAAACATAAACAAATTCGATAAACAAATTCGTGATGGTACCTGCCCATTGAAACATATTGCAAATGCACAGTGACTTTGAAAAAGTAAGGAAACATAAACAAATTCGATGAACAAATTCGTGATGGTACCTGCCCATTAAAACATATTCCAAATGCACAGTGACTTTGAAAAAGTAAGAAACAAAAAAAAATACATCTAAAAAATTTTGAGCATGACAAATTCGTGATGGTACCTGCCCATTGAAACATATTGCAAATGCACAGTGACTTTGAAAAAGTAAGGAAACATAAACAAATTCGATGAACAAATTCGTGATGGTACCTGCCCATTAAAACATATTCCAAATGCACAGTGACTTTGAAAAAGTAAGAAACAAAAAAAAATACATCTAAAAAATTTTGAGCATGACAAATTCGTGATGGTACCTGCCCATTGAAACATATTGCAAATGCACAGTGACTTTGAAAAAGTAAGGAAACATAAACAAATTCGATAAACAAATTTGTGATGGTACCTGCCCATTGAAACATATTGCAAATGCACAGTGACTTTGAAAAAGTAAGGAAACATAAACAAATTCGATAAACAAATTCGTGATGGTACCTGCCCATTAAAACATATTCCAAATGCACAGTGACTTTGAAAAAGTAAGAAAACAAAAAAAAATACATCTAAAAAATTTTGAGCATGACAAATTCGTGATGGTACCTGCCCATTGAAACATATTGCAAATGCACAGTGACTTTGAAAAAGTAAGGAAACATAAACAAATTCGATAAACAAATTCGTGATGGTACCTGCCCATTAAAACATATTCCAAATGCACAGTGACTTTGAAAAAGTAAGAAACAAAAAAAAATACATCTAAAAAATTTTGAGCATGACAAATTCGTGATGGTACCTGCCCATTGAAACATATTGCAAATGCACAGTGACTTTGAAAAAGTAAGGAAACATAAACAAATTCGATAAACAAATTCGTGATGGTACCTGCCCATTGAAACATATTGCAAATGCACAGTGACTTTGAAAAAGTAAGGAAACATAAACAAATTCGATAAACAAATTCGTGATGGTACCTGCCCATTAAAACATATTCCAAATGCACAGTGACTTTGAAAAAGTAAGAAACAAAAAAAAAAATACATCTAAAAAATTTTGAGCATGACAAATTCGTGATGGTACCTGCCCATTGAAACATATTGCAAATGCACAGTGACTTTGAAAAAGTAAGGAAACATAAACAAATTCGATAAACAAATTCGTGATGGTACCTGCCCATTAAAACATATTCCAAATGCACAGTGACTTTGAAAAAGTAAGAAACAAAAAAAAATACATCTAAAAAATTTTGAGCATGACAAATTCGTGATGGTACCTGCCCATTGAAACATATTGCAAATGCACAGTGACTTTGAAAAAGTAAGGAAACATAAACAAATTCGATAAACAAATTCGTGATGGTACCTGCCCATTAAAACATATTCCAAATGCACAGTGACTTTGAAAAAGTAAGAAACAAAAAAAAATACATCTAAAAAATTTTGAGCATGACAAATTTGTGATGGTACCTGCCCATTGAAACATATTGCAAATGCACAGTGACTTTGAAAAAGTAAGGAAACATAAACAAATTCGATAAACAAATTCGTGATGGTACCTGCCCATTAAAACATATTCCAAATGCACAGTGACTTTGAAAAAGTAAGAAACAAAAAAAAAATACATCTAAAAAATTTTGAGCATGACAAATTCGTGATGGTACCTGCCCATTGAAACATATTGCAAATGCACAGTGACTTTGAAAAAGTAGGGAAACATAAACAAATTCGATAAACAAATGTGTGATGGTACCTGCCCATTAAAACATATTCCAAATGCACAGTGACTTTGAAAAAGTAAGAAACAAAAAAAAATACATCTAAAAAATTTTGAGCATGACAAATTCGTGATGGTACCTGCCCATTGAAACATATTGCAAATGCACAGTGACTTTGAAAAAGTAAGGAAACATAAACAAATTCGATAAACAAATTCGTGATGGTACCTGCCCATTAAAACATATTCCAAATGCACAGTGACTTTGAAAAAGTAAGAAACAAAAAAAAATACATCTAAAAAATTTTGAGCATGACAAATTCGTGATGGTACCTGCCCATTGAAACATATTGCAAATGCACAGTGACTTTGAAAAAGTAAGGAAACATAAACAAATTCGATAAACAAATTCGTGATGGTACCTGCCCATTAAAACATATTCCAAATGCACAGTGACTTTGAAAAAGTAAGGAAACAAAAAAAAATACATCTAAAAAATTTTGAGCATGACAAATTCGTGATGGTACCTGCCCATTGAAACATATTGCAAATGCACAGTGACTTTGAAAAAGTAAGGAAACATAAACAAATTCGATAAACAAATTCGTGATGGTACCTGCCCATTAAAACATATTCCAAATGCACAGTGACTTTGAAAAAGTAAGAAACAAAAAAAAATACATCTAAAATTTTTTGAGCATGACAAATTCGTGATGGTACCTGCCCATTGAAACATATTGCAAATGCACAGTGACTTTGAAAAAGTAAGGAAACATAAACAAATTCGATAAACAAATTCGTGATGGTACCTGCCCATTAAAACATATTCCAAATGCACAGTGACTTTGAAAAAGTAAGAAACAAAAAAAAATACATCTAAAAAATTTTGAGCATGACAAATTCGTGATGGTACCTGCCCATTGAAACATATTGCAAATGCACAGTGACTTTGAAAAAGTAAGGAAACATAAACAAATTCGATAAACAAATTCGTGATGGTACCTGCCCATTAAAACATATTCCAAATGCACAGTGACTTTGAAAAAGTAAGGAAACAAAAAAAAATACATCTAAAAAATTTTGAGCATGACAAATTCGTGATGGTACCTGCCCATTGAAACATATTGCAAATGCACAGTGACTTTGAAAAAGTAAGGAAACATAAACAAATTCGATAAACAAATTCGTGATGGTACCTGCCCATTAAAACATATTCCAAATGCACAGTGACTTTGAAAAAGTAAGAAACAAAAAAAAATACATCTAAAATTTTTTGAGCATGACAAATTCGTGATGGTACCTGCCCATTGAAACATATTGCAAATGCACAGTGACTTTGAAAAAGTAAGGAAACATAAACAAATTCGATAAACAAATTCGTGATGGTACCTGCCCATTGAAACATATTGCAAATGCACAGTGACTTTGAAAAAGTAAGGAAACATAAACAAATTCGATAAACAAATTCGTGATGGTACCTGCCCATTAAAACATATTCCAAATGCACAGTGACTTTGAAAAAGTAAGGAAACAAAAAAAAATACATCTAAAAAATTTTGAGCATGACAAATTCGTGATGGTACCTGCCCATTGAAACATATTGCAAATGCACAGTGACTTTGAAAAAGTAAGGAAACATAAACAAATTCGATAAACAAATTCGTGATGGTACCTGCCCATTAAAACATATTCCAAATGCACAGTGACTTTGAAAAAGTAAGAAACAAAAAAAAATACATCTAAAATTTTTTGAGCATGACAAATTCGTGATGGTACCTGCCCATTGAAACATATTGCAAATGCACAGTGACTTTGAAAAAGTAAGGAAACATAAACAAATTCGATAAACAAATTCGTGATGGTACCTGCCCATTAAAACATATTCCAAATGCACAGTGACTTTGAAAAAGTAAGAAACAAAAAAAAATACATCTAAAATTTTTTGAGCATGACAAATTCGTGATGGTACCTGCCCATTGAAACATATTGCAAATGCACAGTGACTTTGAAAAAGTAAGGAAACATAAACAAATTCGCTAAACAAATTCGTGATGGTACCTGCCCATTAAAACATATTCCAAATGCACAGTGACTTTGAAAAAGTAAGAAACAAAAAAAAATACATCTAAAATGTTTTGAGCATGACAAATTCGTGATGGTACCTGCCCATTGAAACATATTGCAAATGCACAGTGACTTTGAAAAAGTAAGGAAACATAAACAAATTCGATAAACAAATTCGTGATGGTACCTGCCCATTAAAACATATTCCAAATGCACAGTGACTTTGAAAAAGTAAGAAACAAAAAAAAATACATCTAAAAAATTTTGAGCATGACAAATTCGTGATGGTACCTGCCCATTGAAACATATTGCAAATGCACAGTGACTTTGAAAAAGTAAGGAAACATAAACAAATTCGATAAACAAATTCGTGATGGTACCTGCCCATTAAAACATATTCCAAATGCACAGTGACTTTGAAAAAGTAAGAAACAAAAAAAAATACATCTAAAAAATTTTGAGCATGACAAATTCGTGATGGTACCTGCCCATTGAAACATATTGCAAATGCACAGTGACTTTGAAAAAGTAAGGAAACATAAACAAATTCGATAAACAAATTCGTGATGGTACCTGCCCATTAAAACATATTGCAAATGCACAGAGACTTTGAAAAAGTAAGGAAACATAAACAAAAAAACATCCCAAAAAATGTTGGGTAACCAGCTGCATATTTTAGATCACAAGCTTGAATTTTGAGCATGACAAATTCGTGATGGTACCTGCCCATTAAAACATATTGCAAATGCACAGTGACTTTGAAAAAGTAAGGAAACATAAACAAAAAAACATCCCAAAATTTTTTTTTTGGGTTACCAGTTGCATATTTTAGATCACCAGGTGCACATTTCAGGTCACCAGGTGCACATTTCAGATCACCAGGTGCACGGAGGAAAATATTTACTTTTGACTTTGACTTTTGACTTCCTATGACATCATATTGCAAATGGAGAAAACATATGCCTTATGCACAAGTAAAACAAAAAGAAATATGTAATACAAGTTGACCAAGGTATAGTTTGAGCAAAGTAAAGTTTGAATTTTGAGCATGACAAATTCGTGATGGTACCTGCCCATTAAAACATATTGCAAATGCACAGTGACTTTGAAAAAGTAAGGAAACATAAACAAAAAAACATCCCCAAATTTTTTTTTTGGGTTACCAGTTGCATATTTTAGATCACCAGGTGCACATTTCAGGTCACCAGGTGCACATTTCAGATCACCAGGTGCACGGAGGAAAATATTTACTTTTGACTTTGACTTTTGACTTCCTATGACATCATATTGCAAATGGAGAAAACATATGCCTTATGCACAAGTAAAACAAAAAGAAATATGTAATACAAGTTGACCAAGGTATAGTTTGAGCAAAGTAAAGTTTGAATTTTGAGCATGACAAATTCGTGATGGTATCTGCCCATTAAAACATATTGCAAATGCACAGTGACTTTGAAAAAGTAAGGAAACATAAACAAAAAAAATCCAAAAAATGTT
>NW_023494103.1:42500-62029 GCF_013265735.2 Oncorhynchus mykiss
AATTGTTGCCCATCACGAGAGAGGGTATGAGACGAAATTTGGGACCTCTAGCCCTTCGGGAAGTATTTTTAATCATTTTTTGAAAATTACAGAAATTGGTCGAAAAAATGACAGAGTCCCACTTTTCACAGCCGTGCACCTGGTGATTGAAAACGTGCATCTGGTAACCCAAAAATGCGGTTCTCAATGCGCTTGCCGGTGTTACAGATATACATGTCCGATAATGATGCACCCTACTACGGACCTTTTTCAATGGGGGTCGGCCTGAATTATTTATGGAAGGTATGATTACTTTTTTTTTCTCCGTGCAACTGGTGATTGAAAACGTGCACCTGGTCACCCAAAACACGGTTCTCTATGCGGTTAGCGGTGTTCCCGAGATTCATGTCCGATAATGATGCACCCTACTACGGACCTTTTCAATGGGGGCCGGTCCGAATTATTTATGGAAGGTATGATTTTTTTTTTCTCTCTCCGTGCAACTGGTGATTGAAAACGTGCATCTGGTAACCCAAAACACGGTTCTCTATGCGGTTAGCGGTGTTCCCGAGATTCATGTCCGATAATGATGCACCCTACTACGGACCTTTTCAATGGGGGCCGGTCCGAATTATTTATGGAAGGTATGATTTTTTTTTTTTTCAACACTTTTCCCCTCTTTTTCTCTCTCTGCCGGGGCCGGCCCTGGGTGCTTTATGGACGGTTTAAAACATGACTATGGATGCAAATGCTCATTTTCCTCCGTGCACCTGGTGATTGAAAACGTGCATCTGGTAACCCAAAAATTATAAAAGGGTTTTAAATACTTTTACCCGTCATTCTATTGATATAGCCCGCTAGGGGAGTGCCCCACTACGGCCCTCTCTCTGTCAGGGCCGTCCTTGGGTGCTTTTTACACACTTTAAGAAATCACGATGGATGCAGATTGCTATTAATCCTCCGTGCAACTGGTGATTGAAAACGTGCATCTGGTAACCCAAAATTTCAAATATGGTTCAAAATGAATTTAAAGGCACCCCTCTCATTGTTGCCCGCTATGGGAGCACCCCACTAAGGCCCTGTCTCGGTCGGGCCCGTCCTGAGTGCTTTATAGACACTTTAAGAAATCGCGATGGATGCAGATTGCTATTAATCCTCCGTGCAACTGGTGATTGAAAATGTGCAACTGGTGATTGAAAACGTGCACCTGGTCACCCAAAACACGGTTCTCTATGCGGTTAGCGGTGTTCCATCTATTCATGTCCGCTTATGGCGCACCCTACTACGGACCTTTAGCAATGGGGGCCGGCCCGAATTATTTATGGAAGGTCTGATGATGATTTTTTTTTTTTTTTCACCATCTCTTTCTCTCTCTGCCGGGGCCGGCCAAGAGTGCTTTATGGACGGTTTAAAACATGACTATGGATGCAAATGCTCATTTTCCTCCGTGCACCTGGTGATTGAAAACGTGCATCTGGTAACCCAAAAATTATAAAAGGGTTTTAAATACTTTTACCCGTCATTCTATTGATATAGCCCGCTAGGGGAGTGCCCCACTACGGCCCTCTCTCTGTCAGGGCCGTCCTTGGGTGCTTTTTACACACTTTAAGAAATCACGATGGATGCAGATTGCTATTAATCCTCCGTGCAACTGGTGATTGAAAACGTGCATCTGGTAACCCAAAATTTCAAATATGGTTCAAAATGAATTTAAAGGCACCCCTCTCATTGTTGCCCGCTATGGGAGCACCCCACTAAGGCCCTGTCTCGGTCGGGCCCGTCCTGAGTGCTTTATAGACACTTTAAGAAATCGCGATGGATGCAGATTGCTATTAATCCTCCGTGCAACTGGTGATTGAAAATGTGCAACTGGTGATTGAAAACGTGCACCTGGTCACCCAAAACACGGTTCTCTATGCGGTTAGCGGTGTTCCATCTATTCATGTCCGCTTATGGCGCACCCTACTACGGACCTTTAGCAATGGGGGCCGGCCCGAATTATTTATGGAAGGTCTGATGATGATTTTTTTTTTTTTTCACCATCTCTTTCTCTCTCTGCCGGGGCCGGCCAAGAGTGCTTTATGGACGGTTTAAAACATGACTATGGATGCAAATGCTCATTTTCCTCCGTGCACCTGGTGATTGAAAACGTGCATCTGGTAACCCAAAAATTATAAAAGGGTTTTAAATACTTTTACCCGTCATTCTATTGATATAGCCCGCTAGGGGAGTGCCCCACTACGGCCCTCTCTCTGTCAGGGCCGTCCTTGGGTGCTTTTTACACACTTTAAGAAATCACGATGGATGCAGATTGCTATTAATCCTCCGTGCAACTGGTGATTGAAAACGTGCATCTGGTAACCCAAAATTTCAAATATGGTTCAAAATGAATTTAAAGGCACCCCTCTCATTGTTGCCCGCTATGGGAGCACCCCACTAAGGCCCTGTCTCGGTCGGGCCCGTCCTGAGTGCTTTATAGACACTTTAAGAAATCGCGATGGATGCAGATTGCTATTAATCCTCCGTGCAACTGGTGATTGAAAATGTGCAACTGGTGATTGAAAACGTGCACCTGGTCACCCAAAACACGGTTCTCTATGCGGTTAGCGGTGTTCCATCTATTCATGTCCGCTTATGGCGCACCCTACTACGGACCTTTAGCAATGGGGGCCGGCCCGAATTATTTATGGAAGGTCTGATGATGATTTTTTTTTTTTTTTCACCATCTCTTTCTCTCTCTGCCGGGGCCGGCCAAGAGTGCTTTATGGACGGTTTAAAACATGACTATGGATGCAAATGCTCATTTTCCTCCGTGCACCTGGTGATTGAAAACGTGCATCTGGTAACCCAAAAATTATAAAAGGGTTTTAAATACTTTTACCCGTCATTCTATTGATATAGCCCGCTAGGGGAGTGCCCCACTACGGCCCTCTCTCTGTCAGGGCCGTCCTTGGGTGCTTTTTACACACTTTAAGAAATCACGATGGATGCAGATTGCTATTAATCCTCCGTGCAACTGGTGATTGAAAACGTGCATCTGGTAACCCAAAATTTCAAATATGGTTCAAAATGAATTTAAAGGCACCCCTCTCATTGTTGCCCGCTATGGGAGCACCCCACTAAGGCCCTGTCTCGGTCGGGCCCGTCCTGAGTGCTTTATAGACACTTTAAGAAATCGCGATGGATGCAGATTGCTATTAATCCTCCGTGCAACTGGTGATTGAAAATGTGCAACTGGTGATTGAAAACGTGCACCTGGTCACCCAAAACACGGTTCTCTATGCGGTTAGCGGTGTTCCATCTATTCATGTCCGCTTATGGCGCACCCTACTACGGACCTTTAGCAATGGGGGCCGGCCCGAATTATTTATGGAAGGTCTGATGATGATTTTTTTTTTTTTTCACCATCTCTTTCTCTCTCTGCCGGGGCCGGCCAAGAGTGCTTTATGGACGGTTTAAAACATGACTATGGATGCAAATGCTCATTTTCCTCCGTGCACCTGGTGATTGAAAACGTGCATCTGGTAACCCAAAAATTATAAAAGGGTTTTAAATACTTTTACCCGTCATTCTATTGATATAGCCCGCTAGGGGAGTGCCCCACTACGGCCCTCTCTCTGTCAGGGCCGTCCTTGGGTGCTTTTTACACACTTTAAGAAATCACGATGGATGCAGATTGCTATTAATCCTCCGTGCAACTGGTGATTGAAAACGTGCATCTGGTAACCCAAAATTTCAAATATGGTTCAAAATGAATTTAAAGGCACCCCTCTCATTGTTGCCCGCTATGGGAGCACCCCACTAAGGCCCTGTCTCGGTCGGGCCCGTCCTGAGTGCTTTATAGACACTTTAAGAAATCGCGATGGATGCAGATTGCTATTAATCCTCCGTGCAACTGGTGATTGAAAATGTGCAACTGGTGATTGAAAACGTGCACCTGGTCACCCAAAACACGGTTCTCTATGCGGTTAGCGGTGTTCCATCTATTCATGTCCGCTTATGGCGCACCCTACTACGGACCTTTAGCAATGGGGGCCGGCCCGAATTATTTATGGAAGGTCTGATGATGATTTTTTTTTTTTTTCACCATCTCTTTCTCTCTCTGCCGGGGCCGGCCAAGAGTGCTTTATGGACGGTTTAAAACATGACTATGGATGCAAATGCTCATTTTCCTCCGTGCACCTGGTGATTGAAAACGTGCATCTGGTAACCCAAAAATTATAAAAGGGTTTTAAATACTTTTACCCGTCATTCTATTGATATAGCCCGCTAGGGGAGTGCCCCACTACGGCCCTCTCTCTGTCAGGGCCGTCCTTGGGTGCTTTTTACACACTTTAAGAAATCACGATGGATGCAGATTGCTATTAATCCTCCGTGCAACTGGTGATTGAAAACGTGCATCTGGTAACCCAAAATTTCAAATATGGTTCAAAATGAATTTAAAGGCACCCCTCTCATTGTTGCCCGCTATGGGAGCACCCCACTAAGGCCCTGTCTCGGTCGGGCCCGTCCTGAGTGCTTTATAGACACTTTAAGAAATCGCGATGGATGCAGATTGCTATTAATCCTCCGTGCAACTGGTGATTGAAAATGTGCAACTGGTGATTGAAAACGTGCACCTGGTCACCCAAAACACGGTTCTCTATGCGGTTAGCGGTGTTCCATCTATTCATGTCCGCTTATGGCGCACCCTACTACGGACCTTTAGCAATGGGGGCCGGCCCGAATTATTTATGGAAGGTCTGATGATGATTTTTTTTTTTTTTCACCATCTCTTTCTCTCTCTGCCGGGGCCGGCCAAGAGTGCTTTATGGACGGTTTAAAACATGACTATGGATGCAAATGCTCATTTTCCTCCGTGCACCTGGTGATTGAAAACGTGCATCTGGTAACCCAAAAATTATAAAAGGGTTTTAAATACTTTTACCCGTCATTCTATTGATATAGCCCGCTAGGGGAGTGCCCCACTACGGCCCTCTCTCTGTCAGGGCCGTCCTTGGGTGCTTTTTACACACTTTAAGAAATCACGATGGATGCAGATTGCTATTAATCCTCCGTGCAACTGGTGATTGAAAACGTGCATCTGGTAACCCAAAATTTCAAATATGGTTCAAAATGAATTTAAAGGCACCCCTCTCATTGTTGCCCGCTATGGGAGCACCCCACTAAGGCCCTGTCTCGGTCGGGCCCGTCCTGAGTGCTTTATAGACACTTTAAGAAATCGCGATGGATGCAGATTGCTATTAATCCTCCGTGCAACTGGTGATTGAAAATGTGCAACTGGTGATTGAAAACGTGCACCTGGTCACCCAAAACACGGTTCTCTATGCGGTTAGCGGTGTTCCATCTATTCATGTCCGCTTATGGCGCACCCTACTACGGACCTTTAGCAATGGGGGCCGGCCCGAATTATTTATGGAAGGTCTGATGATGATTTTTTTTTTTTTTCACCATCTCTTTCTCTCTCTGCCGGGGCCGGCCAAGAGTGCTTTATGGACGGTTTAAAACATGACTATGGATGCAAATGCTCATTTTCCTCCGTGCACCTGGTGATTGAAAACGTGCATCTGGTAACCCAAAAATTATAAAAGGGTTTTAAATACTTTTACCCGTCATTCTATTGATATAGCCCGCTAGGGGAGTGCCCCACTACGGCCCTCTCTCTGTCAGGGCCGTCCTTGGGTGCTTTTTACACACTTTAAGAAATCACGATGGATGCAGATTGCTATTAATCCTCCGTGCAACTGGTGATTGAAACGTGCATCTGGTAACCCAAAATTTCAAATATGGTTCAAAATGAATTTAAAGGCACCCCTCTCATTGTTGCCCGCTATGGGAGCACCCCACTAAGCCCTGTCTCGGTCGGGCCCGTCCTGAGTGCTTTATAGACACTTTAAGAAATCGCGATGGATGCAGATTGCTATTAATCCTCCGTGCAACTGGTGATTGAAAATGTGCAACTGGTGATTGAAAACGTGCACCTGGTCACCCAAAACACGGTTCTCTATGCGGTTAGCGGTGGTTCCATCTATTCATGTCCGCTTATGGCGCACCCTACTACGGACCTTTAGCAATTGGGGGCCGGCCCCGAATTATTTATGGAAGGTCTGATGATGATTTTTTTTTTTTTTCACCATCTCTTTCTCTCTCTGCCGGGGCCGGCCAAGAGTGCTTTATGACGGTTTAAAACATGACTATGGATGCAAATGCTCATTTTCCTCCGTGCACCTGGTGATTGAAAACGGCATCTGGTAACCCAAAAATTATAAAAGGGTTTTAAATACTTTTACCCGTCATTCTATTGATATAGCCCGCTAGGGGAGTGCCCCACTACGGCCCTCTCTCTGTCAGGGCCGTCCTTGGGTGCTTTTTACACACTTTAAGAAATCACGATGGATGCAGATTGCTATTAATCCTCCGTGCAACTGGTGATTGAAAACGTGCATCTGGTAACCCAAAATTTCAAATATGGTTCAAAATGAATTTAAAGGCACCCCTCTCATTGTTGCCCCGCTATGGGAGCACCCCACTAAGGCCCTGTCTCGGTCGGGCCCGTCCTGAGTGCTTTATAGACACTTTAAGAAATCGCGATGGATGCAGATTGCTATTAATCCTCCGTGCAACTGGTGATGAAAATGTGCAACTGGTGATTGAAAACGTGCACCTGGTCACCCAAAACACGGTTCTCTATGCGGTTAGCGGTGTTCCATCTATTCATGTCCGCTTATGGCGCACCCTACTACGGACCTTTAGCAATGGGGGCCGGCCCGAATTATTTATGGAAGGTCTGATGATGATTTTTTTTTTTTTTTTTCACCATCTCTTTCTCTCTCTGCCGGGGCCGGCCAAGAGTGCTTTATGGACGGTTAAAACATGACTATGGATGCAAATGCTCATTTTCCTCCGTGCACCTGGTGATTGAAAACGTGCATCTGGTAACCCAAAAATTATAAAAGGGTTTTAAATACTTTTACCCGTCATTCTATTGATATAGCCCGCTAGGGGAGTGCCCCACTACGGCCCTCTCTCTGTCAGGGCCGTCCTTGGGTGCTTTTTACACACTTTAAGAAATCACGATGGATGCAGATTGCTATTAATCCTCCGTGCAACTGGTGATTGAAAACGTGCATCTGGTAACCCAAAATTTCAAATATGGTTCAAAATGAATTTAAAGGCACCCCTCTCATTGTTGCCCGCTATGGGAGCACCCCACTAAGGCCCTGTCTCGGTCGGGCCCGTCCTGAGTGCTTTATAGACACTTTAAGAAATCGCGATGGATGCAGATTGCTATTAATCCTCCGTGCAACTGGTGATTGAAAATGTGCAACTGGTGATTGAAACGTGCACCTGGTCACCCAAAACACGGTTCTCTATGCGGTTAGCGGTGTTCCATCTATTCATGTCCGCTTATGGCGCACCCTACTACGGACCTTTAGCAATGGGGGCCGGCCCGAATTATTTATGGAAGGTCTGATGATGATTTTTTTTTTTTTTCCCATCTCTTTCTCTCTCTGCCGGGGCCGGCCAAGAGTGCTTTATGGACGGTTTAAAACATGACTATGATGCAAATGCTCATTTTCCTCCGTGCACCTGGTGATTGAAAACGTGCATCTGGTAACCCAAAAATTATAAAAGGGTTTTAAATACTTTTACCCGTCATTCTATTGATATAGCCCGCTAGGGGAGTGCCCCACTACGGCCCTCTCTCTGTCAGGGCCGTCCTTGGGTGCTTTTTACACACTTTAAGAAATCACGATGGATGCAGATTGCTATTAATCCTCCGTGCAACTGGTGATTGAAAACGTGCATCTGGTAACCCAAAATTTCAAATATGGTTCAAAATGAATTTAAAGGCACCCCTCTCATTGTTGCCCGCTATGGGAGCACCCCACTAAGGCCCTGTCTCGGTCGGGCCCGTCCTGAGTGCTTTATAGACACTTTAAGAAATCGCGATGGGATGCAGATTGCTATTAATCCTCCGTGCAACTGGTGATTGAAAAATGTGCAACTGGTGATTGAAAACGTGCACCTGGTCACCCAAAACACGGTTCTCTATGCGGTTAGCGGTGTTCCATCTATTCATGTCCGCTTATGGCGCACCCTACTACGGACCTTTAGCAATGGGGGCCGGCCCGAATTATTTATGGAAGGTCTGATGATGATTTTTTTTTTTTTTCACCATCTCTTTCTCTCTCTGCCGGGGCCGGCCAAGAGTGCTTTATGGACGGTTTTAAAACATGACTATGGATGCAAATGCTCATTTTCCTCCGTGCACCTGGTGATTGAAAACGTGCATCTGGTAACCCAAAAATTATAAAAGGGTTTTAAATACTTTTACCCGTCATTCTATTGATATAGCCCGCTAGGGGAGTGCCCCACTACGGCCCTCTCTCTGTCAGGGCCGTCCTTGGGTGCTTTTTACACACTTTAAGAAATCACGATGGATGCAGATTGCTATTAATCCTCCGTGCAACTGGTGATTGAAAACGTGCATCTGGTAACCCAAAATTTCAAATATGGTTCAAAATGAATTTAAAGGCAACCCCTCTCATTGTTGCCCGCTATGGGAGCACCCCACTAAGGCCCTGTCTCGGTCGGGCCCGTCCTGAGTGCTTTATAGACACTTTAAGAAATCGCGATGGATGCAGATTGCTATTAATCCTCCGTGCAACTGGTGATTGAAAATGTGCAACTGGTGATTGAAAACGTGCACCTGGTCACCCAAAACACGGTTCTCTATGCGGTTAGCGGTGTTCCATCTATTCATGTCCGCTTATGGCGCACCCCTACTACGGACCTTTAGCAATGGGGGCCGGCCCGAATTATTTATGGAAGGTCTGATGATGATTTTTTTTTTTTTTCACCATCTCTTTCTCTCTCTGCCGGGGCCGGCCAAGAGTGCTTTATGGACGGTTTAAAACATGACTATGGATGCAAATGCTCATTTTCCTCCGTGCACCTGGTGATTGAAAACGTGCATCTGGTAACCCAAAAATTATAAAAGGGTTTTAAATACTTTTACCCGTCATTCTATTGATATAGCCCGCTAGGGGAGTGCCCCACTACGGCCCTCTCTCTGTCAGGGCCGTCCTTGGGTGCTTTTTACACACTTTAAGAAATCACGATGGATGCAGATTGCTATTAATCCTCCGTGCAACTGGTGATTGAAAACGTGCATCTGGTAACCCAAAATTTCAAATATGGTTCAAAATGAATTTAAAGGCACCCCTCTCATTGTTGCCCGCTATGGGAGCACCCCACTAAGGCCCTGTCTCGGTCGGGCCCGTCCTGAGTGCTTTATAGACACTTTAAGAAATCGCGATGGATGCAGATTGCTATTAATCCCTCCGTGCAACTGGTGATTGAAAATGTGCAACTGGTGATTGAAACGTGCACCTGGTCACCCAAAAACACGTTCTCTATGCGGTTAGCGGTGTTCCATCTATTCATGTCCGCTTATGGCGCACCCTACTACGGACCTTTAGCAATGGGGGGCCGGCCCGAATTATTTATGGAAGGTCTGATGATGATTTTTTTTTTTTTTCACCATCTCTTTCTCTCTCTGCCGGGGCCGGCCAAGAGTGCTTTATGGACGGTTTAAAACATGACTATGGATGCAAATGCTCATTTTCCTCCGTGCCACCTGGTGATTGAAAACGTGCATCTGGTAACCCAAAAATTATAAAAGGGTTTTAAATACTTTTACCCGTCATTCTATTGATATAGCCCGCTAGGGGAGTGCCCCACTACGGCCCTCTCTCTGTCAGGGCCGTCCTTGGGTGCTTTTTACACACTTTAAGAAATCACGATGGATGCAGATTGCTATTAATCCTCCGTGCAAACTGGTGATTGAAACGTGCATCTGGTAACCAAAATTTCAAATATGGTTCAAAATGAATTTAAAGGCACCCCTCTCATTGTTGCCCGCTATGGGAGCACCCCACTAAGGCCCTTGTCTCGGTCGGGGCCCGTCCTGAGTGCTTTATAGACACTTTAAGAAATCGCGATGGATGCAGATTGCTATTAATCCTCCGTGCAACTGGTGATTGAAAATGTGCAACTGGTGATTGAAACGTGCACCTGGTCACCCAAACACGGTTCTCTATGCGGTTAGCGGTGTTCCATCTATTCATGTCCGCTTATTGGCGCACCCTACTACGGACCTTTAGCAATGGGGGCCGGCCCGAATTATTTATGGAAGGTCTGATGATGATTTTTTTTTTTTTTTCACCATCTCTTTCTCTCTCTGCCGGGGCCGGCCAAGAGTGCTTTATGGACGGTTTAAAACATGACTATGGATGCAAATGCTCATTTTCCTCCGTGCACCTGGTGATTGAAAACGTGCATCTGGTAACCCAAAAATTAATAAAAGGGTTTTAAATACTTTTACCCGTCATTCTATTGATATAGCCCGCTAGGGGAGTGCCCCCACTACGGCCCTCTCTCTGTCAGGGCCGTCCTTGGGTGCTTTTTACACACTTTAAGAAATCACGATGGATGCAGATTGCTATTAATCCTCCGTGCAACTGGTGATTGAAAACGTGCATCTGGTAACCCAAAAATTTCAAATATGGTTCAAAATGAATTTAAAGGCACCCTCTCATTGTTGCCCGCTATGGGAAGCACCCCACTAAGGCACCTGTCTCGGTCGGGCCCGTCCTGAGTGCTTTATAGACACTTTAAGAAATCGCGATGGATGCAGATTGCTATTAATCCTCCCGTGCAACTGGTGATTGAAAATGTGCAACTGGTGATTGAAAACGTGCACCTGGTCACCCAAAACACGGTTCTCTATGCGGTTAGCGGTGTTCCATCTATTCATGTCCGCTTATGGCGCACCCTACTACGGACCTTTAGCAATGGGGGCCGGCCCGAATTATTTATGGAAGGTCTGATGATGATTTTTTTTTTTTTTTCACCATCTCTTTCTCTCTCTGCCGGGGCCGGCCAGAGTGCTTTATGGACGGTTAAAACATGACTATGGATGCAAATGCTCATTTTCCTCCGTGCACCTGGTGATTGAAAACGTGCATCTGGTAACCCAAAATTCTAAAAGGGTTTTAAATACTTTTACCCGTCATTCTATTGATATAGCCCGCTAGGGGAGTGCCCCACTACGGCCCTCTCTCTGTCAGGGCGTCCTTGGGTGCTTTTTACACACTTTAAGAATCACGATGGATGCAGATTGCTATTAATCCTCCGTGCAACTGGTGATTGAAAACGTGCATCTGGTAACCCAAAATTTCAAATATGGTTCAAAATGAATTTAAAGGCACCCCCTCTCATTGTTGCCCGCTATGGGAGCACCCCACTAAGGCCCTGTCTCGGTCGGGCCCGTCCTGAGTGCTTTATAGACACTTTAAGAAATCGCGATGGATGCAGATTGCTATTAATCCTCCGTGCAACTGGTGATTGAAAATGTGCAACTGGTGATTGAAAACGTGCACCTGGTCACCCAAAACACGGTTCTCTATGCGGTTAGCGGTGTTCCATCTATTCATGTCCGCTTATGGCGCACCCTACTACGGACCCTTTAGCAATGGGGGCCGGCCCGAATTATTTATGGAAGGTCTGATGATGATTTTTTTTTTTTTTCACCATCTCTTTTCTCTCTCTGCCGGGGGCCGGCCAAGAGTGCTTTATGGACGGTTTAAAACATGACTATGGATGCAAATGCTCATTTTCCTCCGTGCACCTGGTGATTGAAAACGTGCATCTGGTAACCCAAAAATTATAAAAGGGTTTTAAATACTTTTACCCGTCATTCTATTGATATAGCCCCGCTAGGGGAGTGCCCCACTACGGCCCTCTCTCTGTCAGGGCCGTCCTTGGGTGCTTTTTACCACACTTTAAGAAATCACGATGGATGCAGATTGCTATAATCCTCCGTGCAACTGGTGATTGAAAACGTGCATCTGGTAACCCAAAATTTCAAATATGGTTCAAAATGAATTTAAAGGCACCCCTCTCATTGTTGCCCGCTATGGGAGCACCCCACTAAGGCCCTGTCTCGGTCGGGCCCGTCCTGAGTGCTTTATAGACACTTTAAGAAATCGCGATGGATGCAGATTGCTATTAATCCTCCGTGCAACTGGTGATTGAAAATGTGCAACTGGTGATTGAAAACGTGCACCTGGTCACCCAACAAACGGTTCTCTATGCGGTTAGCGGTGTTTCCATCTATTCATGTCCGCTTATGGCGCACCCTACTACGGACCTTTAGCAATGGGGGCCGGCCCGAATTATTTATGGAAGGTCTGATGATGATTTTTTTTTTTTTTTCACCATCTCTTTCTCTCTCTGCCGGGGCCGGCCAAGAGTGCTTTATGGACGGTTTAAAACATGACTATGGATGCAAATGCTCATTTTCCTCCGTGCACCTGGTGATTGAAAACGTGCATCTGGTAACCCAAAAATTATAAAAGGGTTTTAAATACTTTTACCCGTCATTCTATTGATATAGCCCGCTAGGGGAGTGCCCCACTACGGCCCTCTCTCTGTCAGGGCCGTCCTTGGGTGCTTTTTACACACTTTAAGAAATCACGATGGATGCAGATTGCTATTAATCCTCCGTGCAACTGGTGATTGAAAACGTGCATCTGGTAACCCAAAATTTCAAATATGGTTCAAAATGAATTTAAAGGCACCCCTCTCATTGTTGCCCGCTATGGGAGCACCCCACTAAGGCCCTGTCTCGGTCGGGGCCCGTCCTGAGTGCTTTATAGACACTTTAAGAAATCGCGATGGATGCAGATTGCTATTAATCCTCCGTGCAACTGTGATTGAAAATGTGCAACTGGTGATTGAAAACGTGCACCTGGTCACCCAAAACACGGTTCTCTATGCGGTTAGCGGTGTTCCATCTATTCATGTCCGCTTATGGCGCACCCTACTACGGACCTTTAGCAATGGGGGCCGGCCCGAATTATTTATGGAAGGTCTGATGATGATTTTTTTTTTTTTTTCACCATCTCTTTCTCTCTCTGCCGGGGCCGGCCAAGAGTGCTTTATGGACGGTTTAAAACATGACTATGGATGCAAATGCTCATTTTCCTCCGTGCACCTGGTGATTGAAAACGTGCATCTGGTAACCCAAAAATTATAAAAGGGTTTTAAATACTTTTACCCGTCATTCTATTGATATAGCCCGCTAGGGGAGTGCCCCACTACGGCCCTCTCTCTGTCAGGGCCGTCCTTGGGTGCTTTTTACACACTTTAAGAAATCACGATGGATGCAGATTGCTATTAATCCTCCGTGCAACTGGTGATTGAAAACGTGCATCTGGTAACCCAAAATTTCAAATATGGTTCAAAATGAATTTAAAGGCACCCCTCTCATTGTTGCCCGCTATGGGAGCACCCCACTAAGGCCCTGTCTCGGTCGGGCCCGTCCTGAGTGCTTTATAGACACTTTAAGAAATCGCGATGGATGCAGATTGCTATTAATCCTCCGTGCAACTGGTGATTGAAAATGTGCAACTGGTGATTGAAAACGTGCACCTGGTCACCCAAAACACGGTTCTCTATGCGGTTAGCGGTGTTCCATCTATTCATGTCCGCTTATGGCGCACCCTACTACGGACCTTTAGCAATGGGGGCCGGCCCGAATTATTTATGGAAGGTCTGATGATGATTTTTTTTTTTTTTCACCATCTCTTTCTCTCTCTGCCGGGGCCGGCCAAGAGTGCTTTATGGACGGTTTAAAACATGACTATGGATGCAAATGCTCATTTTCCTCCGTGCACCTGGTGATTGAAAACGTGCATCTGGTAACCCAAAAATTATAAAAGGGTTTTAAATACTTTTACCCGTCATTCTATTGATATAGCCCGCTAGGGGAGTGCCCCACTACGGCCCTCTCTCTGTCAGGGCCGTCCTTGGGTGCTTTTTACACACTTTAAGAAATCACGATGGATGCAGATTGCTATTAATCCTCCGTGCAACTGGTGATTGAAAACGTGCATCTGGTAACCCAAAATTTCAAATATGGTTCAAAATGAATTTAAAGGCACCCCTCTCATTGTTGCCCGCTATGGGAGCACCCCACTAAGGCCCTGTCTCGGTCGGGCCCGTCCTGAGTGCTTTATAGACACTTTAAGAAATCGCGATGGATGCAGATTGCTATTAATCCTCCGTGCAACTGGTGATTGAAAATGTGCAACTGGTGATTGAAAACGTGCACCTGGTCACCCAAAACACGGTTCTCTATGCGGTTAGCGGTGTTCCATCTATTCATGTCCGCTTATGGCGCACCCTACTACGGACCTTTAGCAATGGGGGCCGGCCCGAATTATTTATGGAAGGTCTGATGATGATTTTTTTTTTTTTTTCACCATCTCTTTCTCTCTCTGCCGGGGCCGGCCAAGAGTGCTTTATGGACGGTTTAAAACATGACTATGGATGCAAATGCTCATTTTCCTCCGTGCACCTGGTGATTGAAAACGTGCATCTGGTAACCCAAAAATTATAAAAGGGTTTTAAATACTTTTACCCGTCATTCTATTGATATAGCCCGCTAGGGGAGTGCCCCACTACGGCCCTCTCTCTGTCAGGGCCGTCCTTGGGTGCTTTTTACACACTTTAAGAAATCACGATGGATGCAGATTGCTATTAATCCTCCGTGCAACTGGTGATTGAAAACGTGCATCTGGTAACCCAAAATTTCAAATATGGTTCAAAATGAATTTAAAGGCACCCCTCTCATTGTTGCCCGCTATGGGAGCACCCCACTAAGGCCCTGTCTCGGTCGGGCCCGTCCTGAGTGCTTTATAGACACTTTAAGAAATCGCGATGGATGCAGATTGCTATTAATCCTCCGTGCAACTGGTGATTGAAAATGTGCAACTGGTGATTGAAAACGTGCACCTGGTCACCCAAAACACGGTTCTCTATGCGGTTAGCGGTGTTCCATCTATTCATGTCCGCTTATGGCGCACCCTACTACGGACCTTTAGCAATGGGGGCCGGCCCGAATTATTTATGGAAGGTCTGATGATGATTTTTTTTTTTTTTTCACCATCTCTTTCTCTCTCTGCCGGGGCCGGCCAAGAGTGCTTTATGGACGGTTTAAAACATGACTATGGATGCAAATGCTCATTTTCCTCCGTGCACCTGGTGATTGAAAACGTGCATCTGGTAACCCAAAAATTATAAAAGGGTTTTAAATACTTTTACCCGTCATTCTATTGATATAGCCCGCTAGGGGAGTGCCCCACTACGGCCCTCTCTCTGTCAGGGCCGTCCTTGGGTGCTTTTTACACACTTTAAGAAATCACGATGGATGCAGATTGCTATTAATCCTCCGTGCAACTGGTGATTGAAAACGTGCATCTGGTAACCCAAAATTTCAAATATGGTTCAAAATGAATTTAAAGGCACCCCTCTCATTGTTGCCCGCTATGGGAGCACCCCACTAAGGCCCTGTCTCGGTCGGGCCCGTCCTGAGTGCTTTATAGACACTTTAAGAAATCGCGATGGATGCAGATTGCTATTAATCCTCCGTGCAACTGGTGATTGAAAATGTGCAACTGGTGATTGAAAACGTGCACCTGGTCACCCAAAACACGGTTCTCTATGCGGTTAGCGGTGTTCCATCTATTCATGTCCGCTTATGGCGCACCCTACTACGGACCTTTAGCAATGGGGGCCGGCCCGAATTATTTATGGAAGGTCTGATGATGATTTTTTTTTTTTTTTCACCATCTCTTTCTCTCTCTGCCGGGGCCGGCCAAGAGTGCTTTATGGACGGTTTTAAAACATGACTATGGATGCAAATGCTCATTTTCCTCCGTGCACCTGGTGATTGAAAACGTGCATCTGGTAACCCAAAAATTATAAAAGGGTTTTAAATACTTTTACCCGTCATTCTATTGATATAGCCCGCTAGGGGAGTGCCCCACTACGGCCCTCTCTCTGTCAGGGCCGTCCTTGGGTGCTTTTTACACACTTTAAGAAATCACGATGGATGCAGATTGCTATTAATCCTCCGTGCAACTGGTGATTGAAAACGTGCATCTGGTAACCCAAAATTTCAAATATGGTTCAAAATGAATTTAAAGGCACCCCTCTCATTGTTGCCCGCTATGGGAGCACCCCACTAAGGCCCTGTCTCGGTCGGGCCCGTCCTGAGTGCTTTATAGACACTTTAAGAAATCGCGATGGATGCAGATTGCTATTAATCCTCCGTGCAACTGGTGATTGAAAATGTGCAACTGGTGATTGAAAACGTGCACCTGGTCACCCAAAACACGGTTCTCTATGCGGTTAGCGGTGTTCCATCTATTCATGTCCGCTTATGGCGCACCCTACTACGGACCTTTAGCAATGGGGGCCGGCCCGAATTATTTATGGAAGGTCTGATGATGATTTTTTTTTTTTTTCACCATCTCTTTCTCTCTCTGCCGGGGCCGGCCAAGAGTGCTTTATGGACGGTTTAAAACATGACTATGGATGCAAATGCTCATTTTCCTCCGTGCACCTGGTGATTGAAAACGTGCATCTGGTAACCCAAAAATTATAAAAGGGTTTTAAATACTTTTACCCGTCATTCTATTGATATAGCCCGCTAGGGGAGTGCCCCACTACGGCCCTCTCTCTGTCAGGGCCGTCCTTGGGTGCTTTTTACACACTTTAAGAAATCACGATGGATGCAGATTGCTATTAATCCTCCGTGCAACTGGTGATTGAAAACGTGCATCTGGTAACCCAAAATTTCAAATATGGTTCAAAATGAATTTAAAGGCACCCCTCTCATTGTTGCCCGCTATGGGAGCACCCCACTAAGGCCCTGTCTCGGTCGGGCCCGTCCTGAGTGCTTTATAGACACTTTAAGAAATCGCGATGGATGCAGATTGCTATTAATCCTCCGTGCAACTGGTGATTGAAAATGTGCAACTGGTGATTGAAAACGTGCACCTGGTCACCCAAAACACGGTTCTCTATGCGGTTAGCGGTGTTCCATCTATTCATGTCCGCTTATGGCGCACCCTACTACGGACCTTTAGCAATGGGGGCCGGCCCGAATTATTTATGGAAGGTCTGATGATGATTTTTTTTTTTTTTTCACCATCTCTTTCTCTCTCTGCCGGGGCCGGCCAAGAGTGCTTTATGGACGGTTTAAAACATGACTATGGATGCAAATGCTCATTTTCCTCCGTGCACCTGGTGATTGAAAACGTGCATCTGGTAACCCAAAAATTATAAAAGGGTTTTAAATACTTTTACCCGTCATTCTATTGATATAGCCCGCTAGGGGAGTGCCCCACTACGGCCCTCTCTCTGTCAGGGCCGTCCTTGGGTGCTTTTTACACACTTTAAGAAATCACGATGGATGCAGATTGCTATTAATCCTCCGTGCAACTGGTGATTGAAAACGTGCATCTGGTAACCCAAAATTTCAAATATGGTTCAAAATGAATTTAAAGGCACCCCTCTCATTGTTGCCCGCTATGGGAGCACCCCACTAAGGCCCTGTCTCGGTCGGGCCCGTCCTGAGTGCTTTATAGACACTTTAAGAAATCGCGATGGATGCAGATTGCTATTAATCCTCCGTGCAACTGGTGATTGAAAATGTGCAACTGGTGATTGAAAACGTGCACCTGGTCACCCAAAACACGGTTCTCTATGCGGTTAGCGGTGTTCCATCTATTCATGTCCGCTTATGGCGCACCCTACTACGGACCTTTAGCAATGGGGGCCGGCCCGAATTATTTATGGAAGGTCTGATGATGATTTTTTTTTTTTTTCACCATCTCTTTCTCTCTCTGCCGGGGCCGGCCAAGAGTGCTTTATGGACGGTTTAAAACATGACTATGGATGCAAATGCTCATTTTCCTCCGTGCACCTGGTGATTGAAAACGTGCATCTGGTAACCCAAAAATTATAAAAGGGTTTTAAATACTTTTACCCGTCATTCTATTGATATAGCCCGCTAGGGGAGTGCCCCACTACGGCCCTCTCTCTGTCAGGGCCGTCCTTGGGTGCTTTTTACACACTTTAAGAAATCACGATGGATGCAGATTGCTATTAATCCTCCGTGCAACTGGTGATTGAAAACGTGCATCTGGTAACCCAAAATTTCAAATATGGTTCAAAATGAATTTAAAGGCACCCCTCTCATTGTTGCCCGCTATGGGAGCACCCCACTAAGGCCCTGTCTCGGTCGGGCCCGTCCTGAGTGCTTTATAGACACTTTAAGAAATCGCGATGGATGCAGATTGCTATTAATCCTCCGTGCAACTGGTGATTGAAAATGTGCAACTGGTGATTGAAAACGTGCACCTGGTCACCCAAAACACGGTTCTCTATGCGGTTAGCGGTGTTCCATCTATTCATGTCCGCTTATGGCGCACCCTACTACGGACCTTTAGCAATGGGGGCCGGCCCGAATTATTTATGGAAGGTCTGATGATGATTTTTTTTTTTTTTTCACCATCTCTTTCTCTCTCTGCCGGGGCCGGCCAAGAGTGCTTTATGGACGGTTTAAAACATGACTATGGATGCAAATGCTCATTTTCCTCCGTGCACCTGGTGATTGAAAACGTGCATCTGGTAACCCAAAAATTATAAAAGGGTTTTAAATACTTTTACCCGTCATTCTATTGATATAGCCCGCTAGGGGAGTGCCCCACTACGGCCCTCTCTCTGTCAGGGCCGTCCTTGGGTGCTTTTTACACACTTTAAGAAATCACGATGGATGCAGATTGCTATTAATCCTCCGTGCAACTGGTGATTGAAAACGTGCATCTGGTAACCCAAAATTTCAAATATGGTTCAAAATGAATTTAAAGGCACCCCTCTCATTGTTGCCCGCTATGGGAGCACCCCACTAAGGCCCTGTCTCGGTCGGGCCCGTCCTGAGTGCTTTATAGACACTTTAAGAAATCGCGATGGATGCAGATTGCTATTAATCCTCCGTGCAACTGGTGATTGAAAATGTGCAACTGGTGATTGAAAACGTGCACCTGGTCACCCAAAACACGGTTCTCTATGCGGTTAGCGGTGTTCCATCTATTCATGTCCGCTTATGGCGCACCCTACTACGGACCTTTAGCAATGGGGGCCGGCCCGAATTATTTATGGAAGGTCTGATGATGATTTTTTTTTTTTTTCACCATCTCTTTCTCTCTCTGCCGGGGCCGGCCAAGAGTGCTTTATGGACGGTTTAAAACATGACTATGGATGCAAATGCTCATTTTCCTCCGTGCACCTGGTGATTGAAAACGTGCATCTGGTAACCCAAAAATTATAAAAGGGTTTTAAATACTTTTACCCGTCATTCTATTGATATAGCCCGCTAGGGGAGTGCCCCACTACGGCCCTCTCTCTGTCAGGGCCGTCCTTGGGTGCTTTTTACACACTTTAAGAAATCACGATGGATGCAGATTGCTATTAATCCTCCGTGCAACTGGTGATTGAAAACGTGCATCTGGTAACCCAAAATTTCAAATATGGTTCAAAATGAATTTAAAGGCACCCCTCTCATTGTTGCCCGCTATGGGAGCACCCCACTAAGGCCCTGTCTCGGTCGGGCCCGTCCTGAGTGCTTTATA
>NW_023494104.1:0-62018 GCF_013265735.2 Oncorhynchus mykiss
AAATTGATTAAATCAGTTTTCCCTCATCGATCCCCGACAAAGTGAAAAGATGTTGTTCTGCCCTGAACAAGGCACTTAATTAACCCAGTGTTCTTCATTGTCAATACGAATTTGTTCTTAACTGACTTGCCTAGTAAAATAAAGGTTAAGTAAAATGCATAATAATTAAAATCATTACACACAGTACTCCATAATGATAAAGCATAAACAGGTTTTTAGACTTTTGCAAATTTATCAAAATTAGAAATCTGAAAACATTACATTTACATAAATATTCAGACACTTTACTCATACTTTGTGGATGCACCTTTGGCAGTGAACTACAGCCTGAGTTTTCTTGGGTATGATGTTACAATCTTGGCATAACTGTATTTGGGGAGGTTCTCACCTTCTTCTCTGCAGATCCTCTCAAGATCTGTCAGAATGGATGGGGAGCGTCACTGCACGGGTATTTTCAAGTCTCTCCAGAGATGTTGGAACGGGTTCAAGTCCGGGCTCTGGCTGGGTCATTTAAGGACATTCAGATACTTGTTCCGAAGCAACTCCTGTGTTGTCTTGGCTTTGTGCTTAGGGTCATTGTCCTGTTGGAAGGTAAACCTTTGACCCAGTCTGAGGTCTTGAGTGCTCTAGAGCACGTTTTCATCAAGGAACTCTTTGTACTTTGCTCTGTTCATCTCAATCTGACAAGCCTCCGTTTGCCTTTTGGCAAACTCCAAGCTGGCTGTCATGTGGCTTTTACTGAGGAGTGCTTTCAGTCTGGCGGGTCTACATAACGGCCTGCTTGGTGGAGTGAGATGGTTGTCCTTCTGGAGATTTCTGCCATCTCCACAGAGGAACTCTGGAACTCTATCAGATTGACCATCGGGTTTCTTGGTCACCTCCCTGATCAAGGGCCCTTCTCTTCATTGCTCAGATTTGCCTGGTGGCCAGCTCTTGGAAGAGTCTTGTGGTTCTAAACTTCTTCCATTTAAGAATGATGGAGGCCACTGTGTTCTTTGGGACCTTCAGTGCTACAGAAATATTTTGGTACCCTTCCCCATATCTGTGCCTCAACACATCCTTATCTCGGGAGCTCTACAGACAAAATCCCTCAACCTCTTTGGCTTGGTTTTGCTCTTACATGCACTGTCAAATGTGGGGACCTTATATAGATAGCTGTGTGCCTTTCCAAATCATATCCAATCAATTGAATATACAAAGTACACTGTAATCAAGATGTAGAAACATCTCAAGGAGATCAACGGAAACAGGATGCACCTGAGCTCATATTCGAGTCTCATAGCTAAGGGTCCCAATTCTTATGTAAATAAGGTATTTATGTTTTTCTTTTTTTAAAAAACCTGTTCTTGCTTTGTCATCATGAGGCATTGTGTGTAAATTGATGAGGATTTGTGTTTCTTTTCAAAATCAATTTTAGAACAAGGCTGTAATGTAACGAGGAAAAAGGTAAAGGGGTCTGAATACTTTCTGAATACACAGTAGGTCCTTGTCTGTCACTAAGATTTACATAATGTAATTCAAATGTATGGGGAATGACTGTGCATGAGACTTGGCTAATGGTGACATCGCTACACAACATTCTAGCCCAGACAGTGCATACTCCTAGAAAACCATTAAGCTCCATCCAAACAGGAAAATATTGCGGACCCGCTGACATAAAAGGGATAGCTCAGAATTCTGGCAATGAGGCCTACATCTACATCAAGAGATTAACTTGAGGATAACGTGTTTATTTATCTGTGTCAGTATAAAGTTAGAGGTAGCTAGCTGCTAGCAGTACCCAAAGACGTATAGCCTTTGTACTAAGCTGGCTAATATTGGCAAGAGCAATTACTTCTACTTCTTTCACATTGGACGGAGATGCATAAAAAATAGTATTCAAGAGGTCTTTTGACTCTCAGGAAGTAGAAAAAGAGCCTCTGTTGGCCTGATTATGGTTCCCAATCAGAGACAGCTGTTTATCGTTGTCTCTGATTGGGGATCATATTTAGGTAGCCATTTTCCCCATTGTGATTTGTGGGATCTTGACTATGTTTGTGGTAGTTGCTTTCTGCACTGCATGCAGCTTCACGTTTCGTTTATTCGCTTTATTGTTTTGTGCTTTATGTTCTCTTCCTAATAAAAGGATGGAAACATACCCACGCTGCATCTTGGTCCATTCCTTTTAACAAATGTGACAGTTTGTTTTGGTCTGAGAAGGAAATGTTGTAAATCAAGAGGACTCAATGTGTTCTGAAAGTTGAGAAGTTAAGGATTATAATATATGCTGCTTTGATGTCATACCAGCAAACCACACAGTCCAAATGTGCACATTACATTTGCATATGACAGAAGTCATGTCATTTCTAGTATCAAATATTATGTGATGTACAATTAAAATAAGGACATTGCATCTGAACAGAATATGAGCCTATATTTGTCATGTTGTGAAGAAGCATTAGCCGCTGAACACGCATCTGAATGCACTCATGACAGGGTTGTGTTCGAGACCACCTAAAGCGAGACCTATTCAAGACGGAGCAAATTGAGTCAGAGTCAAGACCAAGACCTGGGGGGGGGGATGAGACCGAGTCAAGACCGAGACCGGGAGGGGGACAAGGGGTCTGACATGAGTCAAGACCGAGACCAGTAAAATGGGTGTCCAATTCAAGACATGATTGTAATTTTGTCAAACCGCCTTTGTAATAAGAGGTCAAAATGTCAGGTATTTCTGTGTTGATATTTCAGAACAACATACTGTAGATACACAAGCATTTCACTGCACCTGTGATGACGGCTGAATTTGATTTACAAAAGCAGTTACAACGGCTAAAAGATGATGTAGGCTGTCATGCAAATGTTGTTCATGGAAACTGAAGTTTTTTTTCCAGTGGCCCTGACTGTGGCCCTGTCTGTGGCCTGACTGTGGCCCTGTCTGTGGCCCTGACTGTAGCCCTGACTGTGGCCCTGACTGTGGCCCTGTCTGGGTTTGCATGTTTCAATCTTACATTACATTTATGTTGTAGTTGATTTATGGTGTAGCTGACGCTCCTATGGTACTTATATATATATATATATATATATATATATATTATTGTAGCATTACAATTTGTCAATACCAAGCAAAACAGTCGCAATAGGTTGCAATTGTAAACATGAGGCGATAGTAAAATCAGAAAATGTTACTCCTAATATCACTCCGCCATACAAAGACAAATAAAATGGCAATTTTGCACACAATCAACCCCCCCACCCCACAAAACACACACACACACACTCACACACACACACACACAATTAGTTGCAACATGAACCAATTATTAAACAGGCCAAAACCTCTAAATAGCATGAACATTATGATTTAATGGGATGGTATTGAACAATAACGTGCGTTAGGTAGAGGAGGGGAATAACTAAAGCAAACGTGTTTTATCTCACAAAATGCTGCTGCTACTTCAAAAATATTAATCAAATAAATTGCGCAAATTATTACTATGAAATCTCTGTATGTTTTAACAACAGCTAACTCTGTATGTTTTAACAACAGCTAACTCTGTATGTTTTAACAACAGCTATCTCTGTATGTTTTAACAACAGCTATCTCTGTATGTTTTAACAACAGCTATCTCTGTATGTTTAACAACAGCTATCTCTGTATGTTTTAACAAACAGCTAACTCTGTAGTTTTAACAACAGTTGCAGGCAGTTGTGCTCCTCGATATTGACAGAAGAATTTTAACTCAATGCGTATTCAACACAACGATCTATCATCTCCTTCTGATAGTTTGTCACAAAACCCTGTAGTGCCAGCAAACTGTAAATCTAAAATGTCTCTGTAGAGGTGCATCAGGGGTGAGACCATGACATTGAAGATGTTAACAATCAGCAACATGGGGAAGACAATTGCAGTTGTAGTCAAGACTGGATGACTCGATGGCACAACCAACAAACACCGGGATGGAGCTTGCCAAGATGATCACCAGGTTAGTCAAGAAGATCACAAAAGCTCTCATCTTTTGTGGGTCAGTCGTCCCCTGTTTCTTCTCTACCCCTCTAACCCCCTTAACCTCTCCTGGACCAGGCTGCATCAGCTCACGCAGGATGAAGAAGCAGCAGAGAGAATTTACTGCCACCCGAACGCAATAGACAATGATGAGCACATGACCTGTGGTTTCTGTATACAGATTTAAAGTAATACAATAACATGTGTAAACGAGCGACCTCATCCAGACCACGGTTGAACACGCCACCCTGTACCTCCGGAGTCTGTAGTTGAGGAAAGCCACAGGTTGGGCCACCGCCAGGTAATGCTCCACACAGATGCAGCTCTGGATCAGGGGCCTGCAGGTCCAGGAGAGGTTGTAGAGGAAAGCCACAGGTTGGGCCA
The DNA here is from genome assembly GCF_013265735.2 of Oncorhynchus mykiss. Taxonomy (NCBI): domain Eukaryota; kingdom Metazoa; phylum Chordata; class Actinopteri; order Salmoniformes; family Salmonidae; genus Oncorhynchus; species Oncorhynchus mykiss. Next base: position 4,367 of record NW_023494104.1, read on the forward strand.
CCGCCAGGTAGCGCCCACACAGATGCAGCTCTGGATCAGGGGCCTGCAGGTCCAGGAGAGGTTGTAGAGGAAAGCCACAGGTTGGGGCCACCGCCAGGTAGCGCTCCACACAGATGCAGCTCTGGATCAGGGGCCTGCAGGTCCAGGAGAGGTTGTAGAGGAAAGCCACAGGTTGGGCCACCGCCAGGTAGCACTCCACACAGATGCAGCTCTGGATCAGGGGCCTGCAGGTCCAGGAGAGGTTGTAGAGGAAAGCCACAGGTTGGGCCACCGCCAGGTAGCGCTCCACACAGATGCAGCTCTGTATCAGGGGCCTGCAAGTCCAGGAGAGGCTTAAGAGGAAATGTAAAGTCTCCCGTAACATAACATTGTGTATGAGGTAGTTGGTCACTTCAAGCAGACCCTCGACACAGAACACCAGCTCCACTGCAAGCAGGTTAATAGGAAGACCTGGGTGGGTTTGAGACTCCAGAGAGACTACCACTCAGAGAGCCAGAGGCACCAGACCAGAGCTGGCATCCCCAGAAGGAAGCACAGGGCCTGGGCAGGACCAGAGAGCACCATCCCAACATAGCCGTGGTAAAAAAAAAAATCCCCCAGCTGGAGTTAGTGTGGTTTCCTGAAGAGACATTCATCCTTGTGGAACAATATCTGAGCCCACTGAGATACGAGAGAGGAGAGATTACACATTAATTAATGTAGGTTTTCAAATATTGTTTGCAAAAAAAATCATGCAATAAACTGATTCAAAAATACATGAGCATAATTTGATATCTATATTTCTACTGTCATGTCAGTCAAGATATTGTTCCTTGTCTCAGGAAAGTCTGAATGAAATTATGAGATGTAAAATGGTTAGCCGAACATAACATACTCAGGGATGTTAAAACGTAAAATAACCCACCTAAGTTGTTTTGGTAACTCAGACCTTCCTTTGAGATATTTGTACTTCTCTCTCCTTGAGAACTCTGAGACTAACCCGATGGTATAACACCTACATATATGGGTGATTTAAGCCAACGCACTCTGTCCTGTTCTTCCTAACAAGTCACGTGTTGTGTTATTTACATAGTCCCATCAAAACGTAAAATCAACGAACAAAACAGACAAAATGCATATGCCAAATGTTTCATTTACACACACACACACACACACACACACACACACACCACACACACACACACATGCAATGTCAACCTGCTCAGGGATTTGCATTTGGCCTGAGCAGAAATGGAAGCATCATCATCATATCACTCAGCACCTGTCTGTCCCAGCCACAGGTTAACCCAGCCACCTGCAAGGGCTGACTCGTTCACTTTACATAATCAAATCATATGGGCTTCAAACATAGACAGTTCTAGTCTTGGATTCCGTCTTTTTATAATTGCATAGTGATTACAGAATAGGATTGCACTTGCAGATAAACCATATGTGATATCTTAATTTAAAAACATACTGTACATTCTGTGTTTAAAAACACAATTTCTCAAACGTTTTTAATTAATGTATTAATCATTAACTAAAATAGAGTCATGTATGTCCAGTTATAATAAGATTAGAGTTTCAATCCAATAGAGAGTTAATGTGTGAATTAGTTTCAACAGTATGTTACTATGTTATAATTCAGTAGTACTCAGTAGTAAAGTAATATTATGTAGGCTAGTAAGTAGTAGCTTGTCAATCAGTCATGGTAATGTACTGTAATGTTTTTGGAACCCAAACTCCCAACGAACAGAAGCTTTCTGAGGGCCGCTTGAACACCTTCTCTGCAGGGGAGCAGATCTCTCAATCAGCAAGAGTAGGGCAGGAGATGGAGTTTTGGACAGGGGTAGGGACCATGGGCAGGTGCTTGTCCCAGTCACGCTGGTGTTCTGCAGATATGATGAGCAGCTGCTATGCAAGTGCAAATTGATGCGCTCGACGAGGCCATCACTCCGTGGGAGAAGCGTAGTACTGCGTGTCTTGTGCATACTTAGGTGCTCATCGGGACAAAAATGTCTGCCTTGGTCGCTGTGAAAGGACTCTACAGCGACAAACATGGTGAACATAACCACTGTATTGGGGTTGACGACGGTCTCTGCTTCCTGGTTGCGCAAAGCGCAGAACTCTGTGAGCACCCAGTGGTTTACACTGTCTGTAGCAAGGAACTACATCCACTCCCACTCGCTCCATGGATCCATGGATGCGACAAAAGTCCGCCACATCCCTCTTGTGCTGACTGCAGTAGAATCCCAAGCGGAGGCAGCAGAGGGTATTGGAATCCCAAAGTGTCCTCCATGCATGCCCTGGAACATAGCCTGCCACAATGCTTTGGGGACCACCACCTGCCACCTGTTTCCTCATATAGCTCCTTCCATGCTTGCTGTAACTCAGCGAGCCGCAGAGCCTAAAACTTTGACCACAGCCCTTTGGTTGTGTGTGAGAACGCCACCAACTCTTCCAACTATGGTCTCTGCTCCTCCACCCCCACTAGCACTGACTTGAGATCTGTGTCCTGCTCCTCCACCCACTGTAGCACTGACTTGAGATCTGTGTCCTGCTCCTCCACCCACTGTAGCACTGACTTGAGATCTGTGTCCTGCTCCTCCACCCACTGTAGCACTGACTTCAGATCTGTGTCCTGCTCCTCCACCCCTGTAGCACTGACTTTAGGTATGTGTCCTGCTCCTCCATCCACTGTAGCACTGACTTCAGATCTGTGTCCTGCTCCTCCACCCACTGTAGCACTGACTTCAGATCTGTGTCCTGCTCCTCCACCCACTGTAGCACTGACTTCAGATCTGTGTCCTGCTCCTCCATCCACTGTAGCACTGACTTTAGGTATGTGTCCTGCTCCTCCATCCACTGTAGCACTGACTTCAGATATGTTTTTTATTTATTTTACCTTCATTTAACCAGGTAAGCAAATTGAGAACAAGTTCTTATTTACAATTGCGACCTGGCCAAGATAAAGCAAAGCAGTTCGACAGATACAACGACACAGAGTTACACATGGAGTAAAACAAACATACAGTCAATAATACAGTATAAACAAGTCTATATACAATGTGAGCAAATGAGGGGAGAAGGGAGGTAAAGGCAAAAAAGGCCATGGTGGCAAAGTAAATACAATATAGCAAGTAAAACACTGGAATGGTAGTTTTGCAATGGAAGAATGTGCAAAGTAGAAATAAAATTAATGGGTGCAAAGGAGCAAAATAAATAAATAAATTAAATACAGTTAAATACAGGAAAGAGGTAGTTGTTTGGGCTAAATTATAGGTGGGCTATGTACAGGTGCAGTAATCTGTGAGCTGCTCTGACAGTTGGTGCTTAAAGCTAGTGAGGGAGATAAGTGTTTCCAGTTTCAGAGATTTTTGTAGTTCGTTCCAGTCATTGGCAGCAGAGAACTGGAAGGAGAGGCGGCCAAAGAAAGAATTGGTTTTGGGGGTAACTAGAGAGATATATCTGCTGGAGCGTGTGCTACAGGTGGGAGATGCTATGGTGACCAGCGACCTGAGATAAGGGGGACTTTACCTAGCAGGGTCTTGTAGATGACATGGAGCCAGTGGGTTTGGCGACGAGTATGAAGCGAGGGCCAGCAACGAGAGCGTACAGGTCGCAATGGTGGGTAGTACATGGGGCTTGGTGACAAAACGGATTGCACTGTGATAGACTGCATCCAATTTGTTGAGTAGGGTTTTGGAGGCTATTTTGTAAATGACATCGCCAAAGTCGAGGATTGGTAGGATGATCAGTTTTACAAGGGTATGTTTGGCAGCATGAGTGAAGGATGCTTTGTTGCGAAATAGGAAGCCAATTCTAGATTTAACTTTGGATTGGAGATGTTTGATTGGTCTGGAAGGAGAGTTTACAGTCTAACCAGACACCTAAGTATTTGTAGTTGTCCACGTATTCTAAGTCAGAGCCGTCCAGAGTAGTGATGTTGGACAGGCGGGTAGGTGCAGGTAGCGATCGGTTGAAGAGCATGCATTTAGTTTTACTTGTATTTAAGAGCAATTGGAGGCCACGGAAGGAGAGTTGTATGGCATTGAAGCTTGCCTGGAGTGTTGTTAACACAGTGTCCATAGAAGGGCCGGAAGTATACAGAATGGTGTCGTCTGCGTAGAGGTGGATCAGAGATCACCAGCAGCAAGAGCGACCTCATTGATGTATACAGAGAAGAGAGCGGACCAAGAATTGAACCCTGTGGCACCCCCATAGAGACTGCCAGAGGTCCGGATAGCAGACCCTCCGATTTGACACACTGAACTCTATCAGAGAAGTAGTTGGTGAACCAGGCGAGGCAATCATTTGAGAAACCAAGGCTGTCGAGTCTGCCGATGAGGATGTGGTGATTGACAGAGTCGAAAGCCTTGGCCAGATCAATGAATACGGCTGCACTGTAATGTTTCTTATCGATGGCGGTTAAGATATCGTTTAGGACCTTGAGCGTGGCTGAGGTGCACCCATGACCAGCTCTGAAACCAGATTGCATAGCAGAGAAGGTATGGTGAGATTCGAAATGGTCGGTAATCTGTTGTTGACTTGGCTTTCGAAGACCTTAGAAAGGCATGGTAGGATAGATATAGGTCTGTAGCAGTTTGGGTCAAGAGTGTCACCCCCTTTGAAGAGGGGGATGACCGCAGCTGCTTTCCAATCTTTGGGAATCTCAGACGACACGAAAGAGAGGTTGAACAGGCTAGTAATAGGTGTGGCAACAATTTCGGCACATAATTTTAGAAAGAAAGGGTCCAGATTGTCTAGCCCGGCTGATTTGTAGGGGTCCAGATTTTGCAGCTCTTTCAGAACATCAGCTGAATGGATTTGGGAGAAGGAGAAATGAGGAAGGCTTGGGCGAGTTGCTGTTGGGGGTGCAGTGCTGTTGACCGGGGTAGGAGTAGCCAGGTGGAAAGCATGGCCAGCCGTAGAAAAATGCTTATTGAAATTCTCAATTATGGTGGATTTATCAGTGGTGACAGTGTTTCCTATCTTCAGTGCAGTGGGCAGCTGGGAGGAGGTGTTCTTATTCTCCATGGACTTTACAGTGTCCCAGAACTTTGAGTTAGTGTTGCAGGAAGCAAATTTCTGCTTGAAAAAGCTAGCCTTGGCTTTTCTAACTGCCTGTGTATAATGGTTTCTAGCTTCCCTGAACAGCTGCATATCACGGGGGCTGTTCGATGCTAATGCAGAACGCCATAGGATGTTTTTGTGTTGGTTAAGGGCAGTCAGGTCTGGGGAGAAACCAAGGGCTATATCTGTTCTTGGTTCTAAATTTCTTGAATGGGGCATGTTAATTTAAGATGGTTAGGAAGGCATTTAAAAAAAATATCCAGGCATCCTCTACTGATGGGATGAGATCAATATCCTTCCAGGATACCCCGGCCAGGTCGATTAGAAAGGCCTGCTCGCTGAAGTTTTCAGGGAGCGTTTTACGGTGATGAGTGGAGGTCGTTTGACCGCTGACCCATTACGGATGCAGGCAATGAGGCAGTGATCGCTGAGATCTTGGTTGAAGACAGCAGAGGTGTATTTAGAGGGGAAGTTGGTTAGGATGATCTCTATGAGGGTGCCCGTGTTTCAGGCTTTGGGGAGGTACCTGGTAGGTTCATTGATAATTTGTGTGAGATTGAGGGCATTAAGTTTAGATTGTAGGATGGCTGGGGTGTTAAGCATGTTCCAGTTTAGGTCGCCTAGCAGCACGAGCTCTGAGGATAGATGCAGGGCAATCAGTTCACATATGGTGTCCAGAGCACAGCTGGGGGCAGAGGGTGGTCTATAGCAGGCGGCAACGGTGAGAGACTTGTTTTTAGAGAGGTGGATTTTTAAAAGTAGAAGTTCAAATTGTTTGGGTACAGACCTGGATAGTAGGACAGAACTCTGCAGGCTATCTTTGCAGTAGATTGCAACACCGCCCCCTTTGGCAGTTCTATCTTGTCTGAAAATGTTGTAGTTTGGAATTAAAATTTCTGAATTTTTGGTGGTCTTCCTAAGCCAGGATTCAGACACAGCTAGAACATCCGGGTTGGCAGAGTGTGCTAAAGCAGTGAATAAAAAAAACTTAGGGAGGAGGCTTCTAATGTTAACATGCATGAAACCAAGGCTATTACGGTTACAGAAGCCGTCAAAAGAGAGCGTCTGGGGAATAGGAGTGGAGCTAGACACTGCAGGGCCTGGATTCACCTCTACATCGCCAGAGGAACATAGGAGGAGTAGAATAAGGGTGCGGCTAAAAGCAATAAGAATTGGTTGTCTAGAACGTCTGGAACAGAGAGTAAAAGGAGGTTTCTGGGGGCGATAAAATAGCATCAAGGTATAATGTACAGACAAAGGTATGGTAGGATGTGAATACAGTGGAGGTAAACCTAGGTATTGAGTGATGAAGAGAGAGATATTGTCTCTAGAAACATCATTGAAACCAGGAGATGTCATTGCATGTGTGGGTGGGTGGTGGAACTAATAGGTTGGATAAGGTATAGTGAGCAGGACAAAACTGGCGATAGATTTTCGAGCTAAAGGATAGCTGATGACCACAAACCGTGTTTAGCTGAATACTAACGATTTACCAGTAAAGAAGCTAACTAGCTTCTGAACTAGCTTCTGGATTAGCTTCTGGGCTAGCTTCTGGCTAGCTCCTGGCTAGCTTCTGGCTAGTTTCTGGCTATCTTCTTGGAGTTTCTGGCTAGCTTCTTGGAGGATTACAGATTTGAGGTAAATAATACTTTTTTATGAATATAAATTGGTGAGGCGGGTTGCAGGAGAGTGTTTTGAAGATGAGTTGATGGAAAATAAAAATAAAATGTATGTGAAAAAGTTGTAAATATATATATATATACAGGACACGACAAGACGAGGACAAAAGACGTCTGAACTGCTATGCCATCTTGGTTTACACGGTGTCCTGCTCCATCCATCACTGTAGCACTGTCTTCAGTTCTGTGTCCTGCTCCTCCACCCACTGTAGCACTGACTTTAGGGCTGTGTCCTGCTCCTCCATCCACTGTAGCACTGACTTCAGATCTGTGTCCTGCTCCTCCACCCACTGTAGCACTGACTTCAGGTCTGTGTCCTGCTCCTCCATCCACTGTAGCACTGACTTCAGTTCTGTGTCCTGCTCCTCCACCCACAGTAGCACTGACTTTAGGTCTGTGTCCTGCTCCTCCACCCACTGTAGCACTGACTTCAGGTCTGTGTCCTGCTCCTCCACCCACTGTAGCACTGACTTCAGATCTGTGTCCTGCTCCTACACCTACTGTAGCACTGACTTTAGGACTGTGTCCTGCTCCTCCACCCACTGTAGCACTGACTTCAGTTATGTGTCCTGCTCCTCCACCCACTGTAGCACTGACTTTAGGTCTGTGTAATGCTCCTCCACCCACTGTAGCACTGACTTCAGGTCTGTGTCCTGCTCCTCCACCACTGTAGCACTGACTTCAGATATGTGTCCTGCTCCTACACCCACTGTAGCACTGACTTTAGGACTGTGTCCTGCTCCTCCACCCACTGTAGCACTGACTTCAGATCTGTGTCCTGCTCCTGCTGCTGCCTCCATGTAGCCATGTCGACAGCCTGCAGTTCACAGCAGACAGGAACCCTCACCTGGCATGCTGAGGCACAGACCACTCATCCACGCACAGCTCTCTCTCACGGACCTTTTACTGCCCACAGCGATGGCACTTGTCTGCATTATAGGGCCGGTAGGACATGGAGTTGGCGTTAGCGGGGGGTGTCCCCGCCCTGTGTACCACTGTGAAGTCTTGTATCTAAAGTTCTTCCAACCAACGTGCGACCTGCCTCTCTGGTTTTTTGAAAGACATGAGTCACTGGAGAGAGAAGTGGTCAGTTCTTACGGTGAAGCACAAGCCCCACAGGTAGTTCTTGAAGTGTTTAATGGACTCCTCTGAAGCGAGGCACTCTCACAGGATCAGAGTAGCGGTGCTCGTGTTTGTTGAATGTGCATCACCACTCTCTGTCCTTATGGCTCCAACTGGGCCAGCACCGCTTGAGGGGGTTGAAGGCATCCTGTCACACCACTGTCCATGTGAAGGCCTCGTGGCACTCCTGTTTCCAGATGAAGGCTTCCTGGAACACCCCTGTCGATGTGAAACCCCGTTCAAACCCTGTTGTAGTATAAGGCCGGGCCAGGAAGTACTTCAGCTGCTGCTGGTGGTCAGCTTCTACTGGTCTCGGACAGCCCACACGTTGTGCTTCATAATGCTGATTCCCTCTTCCCCCACTCGGTGCACCAAGAAGGACACCTCAATGCTCATGAAGTGGCACTTCACAGTGTGGAGCTTCAGGCACCAACACACGCCATTGAGCCCCGAGGGCAGACTGAAAGGAGCTGCCATAGGCCCTGATGTTGTCGAGGTAGACCAGTCACTCCTGTTGGGGATACCAGCCATCAACCTATCCATCGACTACTCAAATGTAACTGGATCGTTGGAGCATTGCACAGGACCTTGAACTGGAGGAGAAAACAATTTAGAGTGGCACCCGGCAGCAGTCACTATGGAGGTCCAGAGAACCGGGAGGACACCTTAACCAAGTCCAGCACAGCCGCCTGTAGTCCGCACATAATTTCAGCTTGTCCTCCTTCTTAGGAACCATGACCACTGGTGCAGCCCAGGGGCTCGATGAATTCTGCTCGCTGCATCTCCAACACAGCCTTGTCTGCCACCTCCTTGTGTATTAGCAGGATATGGCGGGACGTACCTTGATGGGCCGAAGGTCCCCTATGTTGATCTCGTGCTGCACCAGATGGGTCTAACCCACCTCCTCCTCAATCAGAGCAATATATCTGAACTCTAACAGCAACTGCCACAGCTGTTTCCGCTGCTTGGGGTCAAGAGTTCACAGTTCGTCCTCCATATCTCATTCACTGTGGACAGTCTCCTCTCCTCTCCCGTCTGAGGGAGCTGGACTGGACTAGAAGAGTGGAAGGTTGGCAGGCATGGGTCTCCTCTTCCTTGACTGCCTGAGTAAAGGGGTCATTGGGCTCTGTGAATGTGACATTACGGGGGTGCATGGTTACTGCAAGCCCTCCATGGAAGCTCAGTGTTCACCAGTCCAGGTCTAGCTGGAAGCCTGTGCTCCTAAGTCCAACCCCAGGATTCAGGAGTCCTGCACCGCCACCACCCACACAGGATGATAGACAGTCCTGCCCCTTACTGTAAGAGTCGTTATCCCCTTCTCAGCGGAACTGAGTCTAACTGGTACAATCACTGGTCTCACCAGTGTACCTTGGACCCAGTGTCCTCCAGGGCCGGGCAATTCAGCCCCTCCACAGTGACAGGGACTGTCACCAAAAGTAAACTGACATTATTTGTTGCTTATTTCTTTACTTCTTAGATGCATATAATGTCCAGGGCATAACCTAGCCTGGTGGAACCAGATTCAATTTTACAATATCTGAAGTGAAATAGACAGGTGAACGCAGCGATCTGATTGGTTCCACCACGCTAATCAGAACCACCATTGTCCACCATTGTGTGTGTGAACAACCAAGGGCCAGGAGCTGATCTACGCTGAGATGCTCGTCAATGGGGCTCTGGCAAAGACCTCACCTCCAGCCTCACCTTTTCCTTGCTCACCAACGGCTGTCGATGGGGAGAACAGAATTAGGTAGGTTTAGTGTTAACTGTTCAAACTTCAGCATAGTACATGTTTGTGTTTTAGATATCACCTATCCCTAACTGCCATAGAGAGTGACTGTGTATTTGTTCACAGATACATGAGATGTTATACATTTTATGAATAGTTACTAAATGATGTATACATTTAACGTAGAACTATAACTAACAGAATTACGGTTAATTATTCAAATTGCGCGCCCTCCAATTTAACCGAATGGTTTCCCGCTAGCGGGATGCCTAGCCTAAAGTTAACTTGGGTTGGAATCAGCCCTCTATGCAATTGGAGAAATCCAGAATCCAAACGACAGACAAATATGTCTGAAGCCCAAATGATTTGATTATGTAAGGTGAAAGAGTAAGGTGAAACCTGTGCCTGGGACAGACAAGTGCTGAGTGATATGAGTGATGATGCTTTTATTTCAGCTCAGAGTAAAATGCAAATCCCTGAGCAGGTTGACGTGTGTGTGTGTGTGTGTGTGTGTGTGATTAGTTTACAGCAAGTCATTTTATTTGACTAAAACTCCTATCAAAACATATCATGAACAAAGCACAGATTAACAAAATGCAAATGCTGCATGCATACACACACACACACAGATGGGATTTCAACTTGGTTTGGGATTTGCTTGTTGGCCTAAGCATCGAACTCAGCTCCTGTCTGTCCCAGCCACAGGTTAATATGTAGAGTGTTGATGTGTTGTGTAGTTCATTTTAAAGTATGGTACTATGTTATAATTCAGGTGTAAAGTAATATTATGTAGGCTCGTAAATAGTAGCTTGTCATTCAGTCATGGTAATGAATACAGGTGGGATGGACCCTCATGAACCAGGGAAGACGAAGACGATAGGTCACTGGATTGATGCGCCGTAGAACCTTGAATGGCCCAACGTACCAGGGAGCCAACTTCCTAGATTCAACGCATAGAGGCAGACCCCTAGTAGACAACCAGACCATCTGGCATGGACACAGGAGGGGACTCGACGGTTAACCTGTCGTTGAACCTGAGTTGAGGACCTCAGGAGCGGAAGGAAATATCACTTCAATCTCCTGATCTATAAACTGGGGGCTGGTAACCGTACAACATCAGGAATGGTGATTGGCCAGTGGAGGAATACTGGAGGTTGGGTGCGTACTCACCCAAGGAAGGTGCTGACTCTAAGTGGCGGGGTTGGCAGCACCGTTAAGATCCTGTTTCACCCGCTCAGTTTAACTGTTGGACTGAGGGTGATAACCTGAGGACCTGAGGACAGACTGGCTGATGACCCCAGAAGAGCACAGAATGCCCTCCAAAATCTGGAGGCAAACTGGGGACCCTGGTAGGAGACTATATCCAGAGGAAGTCCATGAAGGCGGAACGGAAATCGTGCTGAATGACTAGCTGAGCAGTCTCATGGGCAGATGGAAGCTTAGGCAGCGGAATGAAATGTGGCACCATGGAAAAGCAGTCCACAATGACCAGGATGACCATGAGTCCCTCTGAGGATGGAAGGCCCGTGATGAAATCCATAGTGAGATGGGACCAGGGTCGAGAAGGTGTAGGCAGCGGATGAAGAAGCCCCAGAGGCTGCTGACGAGGAGTCTTGTTCCGGGTGCAGGTCGGACAAGCAGCAATGAAGGTCAGAGTGTCCGCCTCCGCCGAGGGCCACCAAAACATCATCAAAAGCTCTAGCATTCGCTGCCCTCCCGGGTGAAACGCGACAAGTGAGCCCACTGAAGTACCTTGGACCGTGTCCCAAGAGGAACAAAAAGTCTGTTAGTTGGACAGCCGTCTGGAGCTGCCTCCCTACCTTGCACCTCCCTCACTACAATCTCTATACCCCAGGACACCGGCGCGAGGATGAGCGACCTGGGGATGACGGATTCAAGCGGCCGATCCTCACTGGTGCTGGAGAACTGGCGAGAATGGGCATCCGGCTTCACGTTCTTAGACCTCGGACGGTACGATGACATGGATCTGATCAAAGTGAAGAAAAGAGCACAATGAGCCTGTCGGTGATTGAGGTGTTTAATATCCTGGATGTAGGCCAGGTTCTTGTGGTCAGTCCAAACCGTAAAGGGATGTTCTGAGCCCTCCAACCAGTGCCGCCACTCCTCCAAAGCCAGTTTGACCGCGAGAAGGTCCCAGTTGCCGACATCATAGTTCCTCTCCGCTGTAGTGAGACGCCTGGAGATTAAGGCACAGACAGGGATAAGGCTTTTGGTCTTTCACCGAGCGCTGAGACAGAACTGCACCCAAGCCCATGTATGAGGCATCCACCTCTACCACGAATGGAAGAAAATGATCCGCATGAACAAGAATGGGTGCGGCAGAAAACCGACATTTCAGGTACTGGAACACCTTCTCAGCAGCAGAGGTCCAATATACATGCCCAGCCGAGCCCTTGACGAGTGTTGTCAGTGGCGTCGCCACAGCATTAAAGTTTCTCACAAATCTTTGGTAGAAATGAGCAAATCCCCCAAAAAGCTGAACTTGCTTGACCATGCTGGGCCGCGGCCAGTTTACCACTGCTCCTACCTTTTGGGAGTCCATCTGTACACAGCCCTGAAATACAATGTACCCCAGGAAGGAGATCTGAGGAATGTGAAAATCACACTTTTCGTCCTTCACAAACAGGTGATGAGCGAGGAGTCTTTGAAGAACATGGCGGACATGTTCAACCATGGACTTGGAGAAGATGAGGATGTCATCCAGATACAAAAACACACTGATGAAATAAGTCGTACAGCACATCATTAACCAGGGCCTGGAAACGGCTGGAGCATTAGTAAATCCAAAAGGCATGATTCGGTACTCATAATGTTCATTGGGATTGTTGAATGCTGTCTTCCACTCATCTCCCTGTAGGATGCGCACCAGATTGTACGCGCTCCGTAAATCCAATTTAGATAAAACCGTAGCTCCCTGGAGCCTCTCGAAAGCTGGGGACATAAGAGGAAGGGTTTGGTGGGTGTGGCAATGTGTCTGGTGGGTGTGGCAATGTGTCTGGTGGGTGTGGCAATGAGATGCCACGCCTTCAGCGTTACCCTATCTATAACCCAACCACTCCCAATCTTTCAGCTGGCGTTCAGTAAAATAGTCACCTATCTGTAGAGATAACAGTGATAACACGATATAGAGTGTTATTGTGTGAAATTTGTTGTTAGTTTTTAATAGTATGGTACTATGTTATAATTTGATAATAAAGTATTATTATGTAGGCTGGTGAATAGTAGCTTCTCATTCAGTCATGATAACGTGTATAAAATAGCGACTGCCCATCCATAACGAATACAGTGGGGCAAAAAAGTATTCAGTCAGCCACCAATTGTGCAAGTTCTCCCACTTAAAAATTTGAGAGAGGCCTGTAATTTCCATCATAGGTACACTTCAACTATGACAGACAAAAAAAAATCCAGAAAAATCACATTGTACGATTTTTTATGAATGTATTTGCAAATTATGGTGGAAAATAAGTGTGACATGGGAGAACTTCGTAAGGTCTTAGTGGGTCTCTCCCACCCATACAGGAGGGCAGATCCCGCTCAGCCCAGTCCAAGATTTTCTCTGTCCTGTCAGCCCAATTGCAGAACCAGCTAAAATAACATTTTATTTGGCCTATGGTAGAGAAATTAACATTACATTCTTTGGCAACAGCTCTGATGGACATTCCTGCAGTCAGCATGCAAATCGCACTCTCTCTCAAAACGTGAGACATCTGTGGCATTTGTGCACAGTAATCAGCTTTTTTGTGAACATGGAACATTTCTGGGATATTATTTTCCGGGCATAAAACATGGGATCAATGCTTATTAAAACCTCTCTGGTTCCAGCACCTCAAAAACGGCCAGTGAAATTGCAGGGCGCCAAATTCACAACAACAGAAATGCCATAATTCAAATCCCTCAATCATACAAGTATTATACACCATTTTAAAGATAAACTTCTTGTAAATCCATCCACAGTGTCCAATTTCAAAAAGGCTTTACTGCGAAAGCACAGCATGCTTGTTAGGTCAGCGCCTAGTGACAGAAAACCAAACAGCCATTTCCCAGCCAAGGAGAGGGCTCACAAAAGTCAGAAATAGCAATTAAATTAATCACTAACCTTTGATGATCTTCATCAGATGGCACTCCCAGGACTCTATGTTAGACAATAAATGTGTGTTTTGTTCGATAAAGTTCATCTTTATGTCCAAAAACCTCATTTGAAATTATGTTCAGAAATGCATTGTCTCAAACAAACATCCGGTGAAAATGCAGAGAGCCACATCAAATTACAGAAATACTCATCATAAACATTGATCTAAGATACAAATATTTAACCACCAATTAAAAACATCCTAAAGATTGATTCTATACATCGCTTAACATGTTTCTACGGACTGTAACGGAACCTTTGGATTTTTTGTCTGCTCCTAGTGAATACGCTTCATGAGTTTGGATTTGTGTATAGAACACACTAACAAAAGAAGGTATTTGGACATGAATGATGGGACATTATCGAACAAAACAAACATTTATTGTGGAACAATAAGGTTCCTGGGAGTGCATTCTGAAGTAGATCATCAAAGGTAAGTGAATATTTATAATGCTATTCTGACATCTCCAACATGGCGGATATCTTTATGGTTGTTTTGGGCTCTGAGCACCGTCCTCAGTTTATTTCATTTCCGGTAAAGTATTTTTTTTAAATCTGACACAGCGGTTGCATTAAGGAGAAGTTTATCTAAAGTTCCATATATGATACTTGTATTTTCATCAAAATGTATGAGTATTTTTGAAAATTGATGTGGCTCTGCAAAATCACTGGATATTTTTGGTAATATAAACTTTATCGAACAAAACATAAATATATTTTGTAACATGAAGTTCTTTGAGTGTCATCTGATGAAGATCATCAAAGGTTAGTGAATAATGTATCTCTATTTCTGCTTTTTGTGACTCCTAACTTTGGCTTGAAAAATGGCTGTTTTTCTGTGAATAGGCACTCACCTAACATAATAGTTTAGTGTGCTTTCGGCGTAAAGTCTTTTTGAAATCAGACACTGTGGTGGGATTAACAAGAAGTGTATCTTTAAAATGGTGTGAAATACTTGTATGTCTGAGGAATATTAATTATGAGATTTCTGTTGTTTTGAATTTGGCGCCCTGCACTTTCACTGGCTGTTGTCATATCGATTCCATTAACATGCTGTGTTCATAGTTTTGTTCAGTGTCCATAGTATTAGCACTCCAGATGTATTACCTCTACTAATTAAGACCATGATAAACAAACAAAAACTTGTTCGAGAATGTGTCTGTGTTTGAACAAATATTGTATAGTTTTTTTATGAAGATATCACATATTGTTAACCTGTAAGTACAAATCTATACTGCATTCAAAATGCATTTAGAAAGAGATCCAGGATCCAAACAACAGACTAATACTGTGTACAGTGACTTGCAAAAGTATTCACCCCCCTTGACATTTTTCCAATTTTGTTGCATTACAACCTGTAATTGAAATATATTTTTGGTGGGTTTGTATCATTTGATTTACACAACATGTATAATACCACTTTGAAGATGTAACATATGTTGCATTGTGAAACAGACAAAAAACTGAAAACTTAAGCATGCATAACTATTCACCCCACCAAAGTCAATACTTTGTAGAGGCACCTTTTGCAGCAAATACAGCTGCAAGTCTCTATAAGCTTGGCACATCTAGCCACAGGGATTGTTCAAGGCAAAACTGCTTCAGCTCCTTCAAGTTGGATGGGTTCCACTGGTGTGCAGCAATATTTAAGTCATACCACAGATTCTCAATTGTATTGAGGTCTGGGCTTTGACTAGGCCATTCAAAGACATTTAAATGTTTCCCCTTAAAACCCTGAAGTGTTGCTTTAGCAGTATGCTTAGGGTCATTGTCCTGCTGGAAAGTGAACCACTGTCCCACTGTCAAATCTCTGGAAGACAGAAACAGGTTTCTCTCAAGAATGTCCCTGTATTTAGCACCATCCATCATTCCTTCAATTCTGACCAGTTTCCTAGTCCCTGCAAATGAAAAATATCCCCACAGCATGATGCTGCCACTACCATGCTTCACTGTGGGGATGCTGTTCTCGGATGATGTGAGGTGTTGGGTTTGCGCCAGCGTTTCCCTTGATGGCTGGAAAGCTAAATCTTTGTCTCATCTGACCAGAGTACCTTCTTCCATATGTTTGGGGAGTCTCCCACATGCCTTTGGCTAACACCAAATGTGTTTGCTTATTTTTTCTTTAAGCAATGGCTTTTTTTCTGGCCACTGTGTGGAGTGTACAGCTTAAAATGGTCCTATGGACAAATACTCCAATCTCCTCTGTGAAGCTTTGCAGCTCCTTCAGGGTTATCTTTGGTCTCTTTGTTGCCTCTCTGATTAATGCCCTCCTTGCCTGGTCTGTGAGCTTTGGAGGGCAGCCCTCTCTTGGCCGGTTTATTGTGGTGCCAGGTTCTTTCCATTCTTTAATAATGGATTTAATGGTGCTCAGTTCAAATGTTCTTATTTTTTCATAACCCAACCCTTTATGTACTTTTCCACAACTTTGTCCCTGACCTGTTTGGATAGCTCCTTGGTCTTCTTGGTGCTCCTTGCTTGGAGGTGCCCCTTGCTTAGTGGTGTTGAAAACGGAGGTGTTTATATACTGAGATCATGTGACAGATCATGTGAAACTTAAATAAAGTCCACCTGTGTTCAATCTAACTAATTATGTGACTTCAGAAGGTAATTGTTTAGACCAGATCATATTTAGGGGCTTCAAAACTAAGGGGATGAATACATATGCAGGCACCACCTTTCCGTTTTTGTTCAATTTCACTGCACCAATTTTGACTATTTTGTGTATGTCCATTACATGAAATCTAAATAAAAATCCATTTCAATTACAGGTTGTAATGCAACAAAAAAGGAAAAATGCCAAGGGGGTTGAATACTTTTGCATGGCACTGTATGTCTAAAGCCCATATGATTTGATTATGTAAGGTGAAAGAGTCAGTCCTTGCAGGTGGCTGGGCTAACCTGTGGCTGGGACAGACAGGCGCTGAGTGATATGAGTGATGTTGCTTTCGTTTCTGCTCAGGCCAAAATGCAAATCCCTGAGCAGTTTGAAATTCCATCTGTGTGAGTGCATGCAGCATTTGCATGTTGATCTGCGTTTTTATCATTCATGATACGTTTTGAATTCTAGTCAATTAAAATTAGTCGCTATTAACTGATCATGCAATGGTGCACTTTTTTTTCCGCTTGTAAGTTGTCTCCTCTCTGGGATGTCTATTTCCATAATTATTTTGTGTTTTGGTCATATAACTTCTGTGGATATGAGTGCATTAGTTAAGTCAGTTGATGAACAACATAAAAGGGACCAACCAGCTGAGTTTGAGCCTTTTAGCTTTTTTTATGTGTGCATCTCAACATGATCCCGGTGGTATCCATGGAGATGCAGGACTCAAATGTCCACTAACCAGCCAGCCAGAGAGGAGAGGGAGAGAGAGAGAAAAGCTTAGCCTTGATAGCTAGCTACTTATTTGAGAGGCAATGACAACATGTCAGTCAGTGTGTGGGGAGGAAGATGTAACACAGAGGCTCAAATACATTTCCATAATGCTGCTGTGTGAACTTCATAAACTCACACCAAAGATTGCATTCTGTATTGTGGTAGTTCTGGCTGCACTGGCTAAATCTCTGACTTGTACGGCACTGATCTCAACTGCAAGGCTCTACAGAAGGTGTCAAGAACAGCCGAGTCTATTAATGGGGCGAACCACCAGCCATCCAGGACATTCATACCAGGCGGTGTCTGAGGAAGTCCCAGAAAATTGTCGAAGACTTCAGCCACCCCAGGCACAGACCGTTCTCGTCTGACAGGTGGTATATGAACATCAGGTCTCGGACCAACGGATCCAAGACAGCTTCTATCTCCAAGCAAAATACTGCTGTACAGCTAATCAATGGCTGTCTATGGGCTTTGACTAGGCCATTCCAAGACATTTAAATGTTTCCACTTGAATGCTGCTTTAGCAGTATGCTTAGGGTCATTGGCCTGCTGGAAGGTGAACCTCCGTTCCAGTCTCATATGTCTGGAAGACTGAAACAGGTTTCCCTCAAGAATTTCCCTGTATTTAGCGACATCCATGATTCTTCAATTCTGACCAGTTTCCCAGTCCCTGCCGATGAAAAACATTCCACAAGCATGATGCTGACACCACTATGCATCACTGTGGGGATGTTGTTCTCGGGGTGATGAGAGGTGTTGGGTTTGCGCCAGACATAGCGTTTTCTTTGATGGTCAAAAAGCTTAATTTTAGTCTCATCTGACCAGAGTACCTTCTTCCATATGTTTGGGGAATCTCCCACCTGCCTTTGGTGAACATCAAACATAGTTGCTTATTTTTTTCTTCATTCAATGGCTGATTTCTGGCCACTCTTCCATGAAACCCAGCTCTGTGGAGGGTACGGCTTAATGTGGTCCTATGGAGAGGTACTCCAATCCCCGCTGTGGAGCTTTGCAGATCCTTCAGGGTTATCTTTGGTCTCTTTGTTGCCTCTCTGATTAATGCCCTCCATTCAAGGTCCATGAGTTTTGGTGGGCGGCCCTCTCTTGGCAGGTTTGTCGTGTTGCCACTTCACCAATTTGGACTATTTTGTGTATGTCCATTACATGATATCAAATAAAAATAATAAAAAAAAAACAGGTTGTAATGCAACGAAATAGGAAAAACGTCAAGGGGAGGAACACTTTTGCAAGGAACTGTGAATGGATTTGGCTATTTAAGCCACACCCATTGCTGACAGGTGTATAAAAGTCAGGATGCTCTCGATGGTGCAGCTGTAGAACCTTTTGAGGGTCTGGCGATGACATGCTAAATCATTTCAGTTCCCTGAGGAAAATATTTTGTCATGCCCTCTTCACGACTGTCTTGGTATGTTTGGACCATGATAGTTCGTGTGATGTGGACACCAAGGAACGTGAAAGTCTCGACCCGCTCCACTACAGCCCCGTCAATGTTAATGGGGGCCTGTTCGTTCCGCTTTCCTGTAGTCCACAATCAGCTCTTTTGTCTTGCTCATTGAAGGAGATGTTGTTGTCCTGGCACCACAGTGCGAGTTCTCTGACCACCTCCTTATAGGCCGTCTCCTCGTTGTCAGTGATCAGGCCTACCACTTTGTGTTATAGCACAAACTTAATGATGTGTGTTGGAGTGTTTGGCCATGCAATCGTGGAACAGTGAACAAAGGAGTACAGGAGGGGCCTAAGTACACACCCCTGAGGGGCCGTTTAAGGATTGCGTGGCAGACGAGTTGTGCCTACCATCACCTGAAGGTAGTCCATCAGAAAGTCCAGTTGCAGAGGGAGGTGTGTTTAGTCGCAGAGTCCATAGCTTAGTGATGAACTTCGTGGGAGCTATGGTGTTGAATGCTGAGCTGTAGTCAATGAACAGCATTCTCACATACTGTAGGTGTTCCTTTTGTTCAGGTGAGAAAGGGCAGTGTGGAGTGCGATTGAGATTGCATCATCTGCGGACCTGTTGGGGCGGAATGCGAATTGGATTGGCTGGCTAGGGTGTCAGGGAGGATGCTGTTGATGAGCCATGACCAGCCTTTCAAAGCACTTCATGGCTACCAATGTGAGTGCCACGGGGCAGTAATCATTTAGGCAGGTTACCTATGCTTCCTTGGGCACAAGGACTATGGTGGTCAGCTTGAAACATGTAGGTTTTACAGACATTGGTCAGGGAGAGGTTGAAAATGTCAGTGAAGACACAGTTGGTCCACGCATGCTTTGAGTACATGTCCTGGTAATCCATCTTGCCCAGTGGCTTTGTGAATATTGACCTGTTTAAAGGTTTTGTTCACATCGGCTAACAAGAGGGTTATCACAGTCATCCAGAACAGCTGGTGCTCTCGTGCATGCTTCAGTGTTGCTTGCCTAGAAGCAAGCATAAAAGGCATTTAGCTCGTCTGGTAGACTTGCGTCAATGGGCAGCTCGTATCTAGATTTCTCTTTGTAGTCCGTAATCATTTTCAAGCCCTGCCACATCCGACGAGCGTCAGAGCCGGTGTAGAAGGATTCAATCTTAATCCGGTATTGACACTGCTTGTTTGATGGCTCATCTGAGGGCATAGCAGGGTTTCTTATAAGCGTCCGGATTCGTCTCCCGCTCCTTGAAAGCGGCAGCTCTAACCTTTAGCTCAATGCGGATGTTGCCTGTAATCCATGGCTTTTGGTTTGGATATGTGCGTACAGTCACTGTGGGGACGATGCCATCGATGTACTTATTGATGAAGCCGATGACTGAGGTGATGTATTCCTCAATGCCATTGGATGAATCCCGGAACATATTCCAGTCTGTGCTAGCAAAACAGTCCTGTAGTGTAGCATCCGCGACATCAGACAACTTCCGTATTGTGCTGGTACTTCCTTCTTCAGTTTTTGCTTGTAAGCAGGAATCAGGAGGATATCATTATGGTCAGATTTGCCAAAGGTAGGGCGGAGGGGAGAGCTTTGTATGCATCTCTGTGTGTGGCCACCTTTTCCAAATGTCAGTTCGTCAAAATTCTGCCACGCTACAGCTACTGTAAGCGCTGTTATTTGTTATTTTATTTAAGTTGAAATGTCTCAGTGCAACAACCACTCCGCCGTGATGTGGTAGGCCACAGAAGCTCACAGAACAGGACCGCCGAGTGCTGAAACGCGGGAAAAATGGCTATCCTCGGTTGCAACACTCACTACGTAGGTCGAAAATTGCCTCTGGAAGCGACGTCACCACAAGAACTGTTCGTCAGGACCTTCATGAAAGGTTCCATGGCCGAGCAGCAGCACAGAATAATATCACCATGTGCAATGGCAAGTGTCAGCTGGAGTGTGTGTAAACTGGCTTAAAACCTCTTAGGGTCCCCTCAAGCTCGAATCCCGTTTCCAGGATAGATTTGACAACATCGGTGAAATTGCAGAGTCACAAATTCAAACTACAGAAATATAAATATTCATATAAATACAAGTGTAATACATCAAAATAAAGCTTAACCTCTTGTTAATCCAGTCGCTGTGTCAGATTTCAAAAAGGCTTTACGGTGAAAGCACACAATGCGATTATCTGAGGACAGCGCCCGAAATACAAAAAAATGAAAAAAAAATTCAACCAGGAAAATGCGACACGAAAGTCATGAAATAGCAATAAAACAAATTGCTTACCTTTGAAGATCTTCATATTTTTGGAATCTAAAATGTCTCAGTTACACAATGAATGGTCGTTTTGTTCGATAAAGTCTTCTTCTTTTTGTCCCAAAAATGTCCATGTATTTGTCGCGTTTGATTCAGAAATCCACCGGTTCCAATTCGCAAAAAATGCCTACAAAGTATCTAATAAGTTACCTGTAAACTTGGTCCAAACATTTAAACAACATTTTTAATCCAAACTCAGGTACCCTAAAATGTAAATTATCGATCAAATTTAAGACGGAATAATCTGTTTGCAATACCGGAGAAAAACAACACTGAGCACGCTCCTTTTCACATGCACCAAAAGACTAGAGACCTTCTGAGTGACACATGGAAACAATAGGACTACTTCTTCATTTCTCAAAAGAAAAACATAAAAAATGTCTAAAGACTGTTGACATCTAGTGTAAGCAATAGGGCCCTAATAAGTCAGGTTGCCCATAGAAAAGCATTGGAAAACACAATGACCTCAAAAAATGTTTTCCCTGGATGGATTGTCCTCAGGGCTTCGCCTGCCAAATCTGTTCTGTTATACTCACAGACATTTTTTAACAGTTTAGAAACTTTAAAGTGTTTTCTATCAGAAGCATACCATAGCTTCTGGGCCTCAGTAACAGGCAGTATACTATGGGCACGCTTTTCATCCGGACGTCAAAATACTGCACCCTAACCTTAACAAGTTGTATGTGTCTTCACGTATTGCAAATCATGTGAAAGGATGTGTTGATTAATAGGGAACCAATTCATTGTCTGGGCACCAGTCACTCCCTCCTTCGGCCTTGGGGAGATGAGGTCTGCGATAGGATGTGTGGGGTAGTGTCTGGAACGATTGCACGACTTCTCTATGTTGCACCTATCTTGGGATATAGTAATGGTTAAAGGACAATGGTTTTTACCTGAGAAAGGGGTATCTGGAGCTGACAATTGATTTATGCCATAGAATGCTGGTGTTTTTGTACAATGGGATATCAGGGACGAAATGGGAGTCTGCCTTTGGGGCCGAACTCTGTACAATGAGAACAGTCTGTACAGCAGATACTGTCAACTGTGAATTATTAGTATCTTTCATACAAATTCTAACCTTGTGACCCATTCCACACATATGTTGTTTGTCTTGAACATTTAGGAGAATGAACTTTGCTATAGAAGGTCTTTGTATTCTTTGTCTTGGGGCTCTCAATGAATCACCTATGGGTCATTATCGCAAAGCACTTACTTTACGGCAAATCAGTTACTTGTGTCTCTGGTGTGACCTGCTTTCCTTATTAATAAGTGAACAAAGATTTAGTTTAAGTAGATCTCTGACTTGTGTGATTAGTTTGTCTCCTCATTTGATAATACAGAACATACCACCAAACTGTATTCTGTGCATGTACCAAATAAACTTAGATATGATTTGTGTGTATGTAAATAACGCACCATGTGACTTGTTAGGATACACACAGGTCAGAGAGCTATAACTCTCTCATACACTCTTTCATGTCATAAAATCAGGTTGGATATCAACCGTCTGCAGGAGAGAACACCACAACTATCGCAAAATCAAGGACTTACCAAAACATCTAGGGTAAGTTATATCACATTTTAACAACACCGAGTATGATATTTCAGGTTAAATGTTTTACATCCCCTCTTGATGATTTCTTTCACACTTAATGAGATAAGGTACCTTCAGAAAGTATTCATACCCCTGACTTTTTCCAAAAATGTTTGTTGCAGCCTGAATTTAAAATTGATTAAATGTATTTTGTTTGTCACTGGCCTACACACAATTCCTCATAATGTCAAAGTGGAATTATGTTTTTAGACATTTTATAAAATTAATGAGATATATGAAATAGCTTGACTCATTAAGTATTCAATCCCTTTGTGATGGAAAGCCTAAATCATTTCAAGAAAAATGAGCTCACTCTCTGTGCAATAATGGCATTTAGCATGACAATTGAATGACTACCTTATCACACATTAGGTCCCTCAGTCGTGCAGCAAATTTAAAATTAGATTCAACCACAAAGAGCAGGGAGGCTTTCAAATGTCTTGCAGAGAAGGGCACCTATTGGTAGATGACTAAATATATGGCTAAAGGACATTGAATATACACTTGAGCATGGTGAAATGATTAATTACACTTTGGATGGTATATCAAACACGTGACTGAAACTGGAAACGACTGTCACAATTCATGTACTCAGTGGATTTGTAGAAATTAATGCAACATTTGAGGCTGTCTTTCTCTCACCAATTGATTGTACAATTTATACATACAGTATTTATTTTCAGCTTGTGAGTGTGTGATATGGAGTTGGAGACAGTATTTATTTTCAGCTTGTGAGTGTGTGATATGGGTTGGGTTGGAGACGTGTTTATTTTGACATAAATGTCTAACTTAAACACCCCCACAGCACAAGCTCTGGAGGCCCATGCGGCTGTCATTGATGTAAAAAAATATATATATTTTATAAATAATTTTGACAGTAACACTCCAAAAAGTAATTCACAAACGATTTAATATCCATACCTACTAGGAAGCTATGTATTTGTTTTCTTGGGTTTCGAGAATGTGAGTGATCAAAGTCATGGTGCCAGGTAGCCTAGCGGTTAGAGGGTTGGTTTAGAAACTGAAATGTTGCTGGTTCCAATACCCAGCCAACAAGGTGAAAAACCTGTCGATGTGTCCCTAATTTGCTCCAGGTAGGCCGTCAATGTAAATTAGAATTTGTTCCTAACTGACTCGCCTAGTTAAATAAAAAAGTGCCTCAGTCCTTGACTGTAAGGGGGTATTGGTGAAAACAAATTCTGTCGTCAAGGCTAAGACTGCACCGGTGGGACTTACTCAGGACTTGACAGTTCATACAGCTTTTCTATTCTGATCATGGAATATTTTTTTTCTAAATATAAACTAGCTAGCTAGCATTTATGAGGCCAAAAAAACATGTTCCTCACATGCTAGGAATGTATTTCCCCCAATGTTATTATGTAAAGTTGCCTCTTGCACCTAAAAACAAGTTTTCTGAATATTTGTGAGGGGTGTGCTGTTAACGTGGCCCAATGTACAGTGGGGCAAAAAAGTATTTATTCAGCCACCAATTGTGCAAGTTCTCCCACTTAAAAAGATGAGAGAGGAGCTGTAATTTTCATCATAGGTACACTTCAACTATGACAGACAAAATTAGAAAAAAATCCAGAAAAATCACATTGTAGGATTTTTAATGAATTGATTTGCAAATTATGGTGGAAAATAAGTATTTGGTCACCTACAAACAAGCAAGATTTCTGGCTGACAGACCTGTAACTTCTTCTTTAAGAGGCTCCTCTGTCCACCTCTATTTTTTTA
The DNA here is from genome assembly GCF_013265735.2 of Oncorhynchus mykiss. Lineage (NCBI taxonomy): Eukaryota > Metazoa > Chordata > Actinopteri > Salmoniformes > Salmonidae > Oncorhynchus > Oncorhynchus mykiss. Next base: position 28,532 of record NW_023494104.1, read on the forward strand.
AAGATTCAAGAGGTGTGAATACTTTAGGAAAGCACTGCACACATATTGCCAACATTAAATTGTGTATTCTCCCCTCTCTCATATCTCAGTGGGCCTGGACATTGTTCCACGAGGATGAATGACTCTTCAGGAAACGGCACTGACCTTGACAACACGGATGCTTGCTTGATCCAGGGCGCTGTTGTGAGCATGATGATATTTTTTGCCAATGGCCTGTGCTTCATCCTTGGGGTGCCATCTCTGGTCTGGTGCTTCTGGCTCTCATTGAGTGGAAGTCTCTCTGAAGGTCTTAAACCCAGCCAGGTCTTCCTATACTAACCTTTTTGCTGGTGTTCTGTTCAGTAGTGTCAGTTCTGCTATGTCAGCTCATCTTCATATCGAGAATGTCATCTGTTGCTCAGGCTCATAGGCCTCTTTATGCTGGCCTCCTGGACCTGCAGGCACTGCTCTGTCAGAGCTGCACTGTGTGTTCCGCCCTACTGGCTGTGGTCCACCCTGTGGCTTTCCTCAAGTACAACGTAGATACTGGGTGTCAATTCACTGTTGTATGTTCATCATCACTTTATTATTCTTTGCTTTTATGAAGATTATTGCTATGAAGATGAGTCTCGTTAGTGTCTATTGCCTTGGGGTGGTCATATTTCTTGCTCCTTCTTCATCATGCTTGTGCTGAAGCAGCCTGTCCAGTCCAGGAGAGGTTAGAGGGGCAGAGAGAGAAGAACAGAGGACGACAGACCCAAAAGATGAAAGCTTTTGGGATCGTCTTAACCAACCTGGTGATGATCTTGACCAGCTCCATCCTCGGTGTGTTGTGGGTGTGACCACCATGTCATCCAGCCTTGACAGTACCTGCAATGTCACCTTCATGTTGCTAATTGTTAACATCTTCAGTGTCATGATTTCACCCTTGATACACCTCTACAGAGAGGGAAGGCTGCTATGCCAAAGAGTCCCAGAAACACGTTAGACTTACAGTTGTGGATATTAAAGTACAGGTATTTGTGAAAAAAATATCATTATGGTTAGGGGAGGACAGCTCATAAAAATGGCTAGAATGAAGTAAATGCCATTAATTTGAGCCCGTCCTCCCTAGTTAAAGTTCCACCAGAATACGTAGACAAACCTGTCATAATTTAGTACCCATCATCAAGCAACAGATCGTGTTATCACCCAACAGGTGTCATCAGAGCAACAGAACTGTCTACACTCGGTTTGTTGTTTTTATTAAATTGTTCTCTTGAAACAGTTTTGAATCATAGCTTAAGTTTTTATATCTACAAATTCCACGATGAGGTAAACCTTTTTGGCTGAGACCGCAAATTTGTCTGGAACCGGATTCCTGTTAAGTAGCAGGTAGCTGCTAGCCGTCATGAAAACGAGTAGGCTAACGGTAGAAGTGCTTTTATCCACGGCTGGGCACAAATGCTTTAGATGTGACATGAGTGCCACACAATCACAAGATGAAGATAAGTTGGACCTGAACAATGGACAGGGATTTGTCCTCCCTAAATGCACCACCATCAAGCAGTTTAGGGAAGAGATCCTCTGGCTGCTCTCTTGGCTGTGAGAAAATGATAACCTGCTTTCTAAATAAACTGACCTTGCTGAAGCCCAGGCAAACCGAATCTGAGTTAAAAATGCCTCCTATAGTAAAGCTGTCGGTGAGCTGGGATAAGTTGGGCGGCGTTGCTCTGTCCCAATCAAACAGAAAGATGTTAAGCTCAACCCTACGGCCAATGGGAGACTGGACTCTTGCAAGGCATAACAGATTCAGGAGGCAGTCTGGTCACCCTTCATCTATGCCCTAACCCACGGCCACCACAGTTCATTAGGTTCTTGACTCAAGACAGAATTTCCTCGGGCCATCTTCCACCTTCCTGGAGTTTCCGATGCCATCCGCTGTTGCTGGTGTAAAGAGTGAGGCTAGTCTGGCTTGAAACCTCCATCCCTCCTGCCCAAAGCAGTCCAATCCCGTTCCACATTGACCTTCGATGGTGAAAGATTTTGGCCTGCCTACGTTCTGTGGACCGAACAAAATCCACTGTCACCCAGGAGCCCATGCCCAGGACATCAACTCCCTCCTGCCCACATTTCTGGCCAACTGCTATCCCTCACATAGGTTTAATTGAACTTCACTTTAGGCAATGTGAGGAACTGAGGGAGGAATAAACATTTTTATTTATTAAAAACACCTCACCAGCACTGGGAAGATAATAGTTATCTCTGGCCACCTGCTGTGCTATTGAAGGGGTTCGGAACGTTTCGGCAACCTTTCAGTTACTAGTCCAACGCTCTAAGCACTAGGCTGTTACCTCGAGGCAGGGACAGAGTGGCCCACACTTAATCAATATAGCACTATTATATGATAGAGCATTCACTAGTAAAACCTTTCTTGTGAATTACCTCATTATTGAGTTGATTGGATATTGCTCACTGAACTATAGCTGTTTTCAGACTGTAGTGTCGCTCTTATCAAAGCCTCCGCCCAGACTACAGCTTTTCATAAAAGGAAAAAATGGCCTCTATTTTTACTAATGCTCTCAGCCTTAAACACATTTATTTTGGATACGTTGGGTCTTTGAAGCATCATGCAGCCACAAGTGCTGGCCATAATCAGGTATAGGCCACCAAAGCACTGCCCCACTTTCTTTACTGATTTTTCTGAACTTTTGTCTATTTCCCTTGACAACTATGATAAAATCATTATGTTGGGTGATTTTAATATACATGTTGACATAGAGACTGACTCCAAGGCCGTTGAATGTGTGAATCTTTTGAGCTATATAGACTTTATCCAACATGTAACTCTACCCACCCCTAACAGCTGCCATACTCTGGACCTGGTTATAACCTAGGGGCTTTTAATTGGTATATCCTCTATTGTTGATGTTGCTTTATCTGAACACCATGGTGTATTTTTTAATACCTTGTTGCCCGCAGCACAACGTAACACTTACCACATTATTAAGAAACACTATCTTACCTCTGAAGTTGATACAGATTTTATTGAGTGTATATGATATTTTTGTTGATAACTTTAATAGCAAATTAACCTGTCTACGATATTGGTTCCCAATTGGGAATCAACCCTCCCACGTTCAGCTGAAACGGTGGCGCATGGAACGCAAAAATATTCGTAAAAATATTTAACCTCCACACATTAACAAGTCCAATAGCTCAAATGAAAGATAAACACCTTGTTCATCTAGCCAGCAAGTCAGATTTCTAAAATGTTTTACGGCGAAAACATAGCACATATATATGTAAAACCACCACCAGACACAGCTCATTTGAATAGCCAAAACATGCAATCAACAAACGCAGGATTAAAAAATAAATCGCTCACTAACCTTTTGAAAATCTTCATCAGATGACAGTAATATGACATGTTACACAGTACATGTTTTTTTTTTTCAATAATATGCCATTTATATCCATAAATGTCCATTTACAGTGAGTTCACGTTCAGAAATTACTCAAAAATGCCCGCAGGAAATCTAGGTAGCGCGGCAAGATAACGTAAATAGACATCATAAACTTTGACTAAATATACATGTTCTACATATAGTTAGAAAGATACACTGCTTCTTTATGCAACCGCTTTGTTAGATTTATTTTTAACGTTACAGAAATCGCACACTATTCAATATGCTGAGACAGCGCTCAGTTCCAAGCTACATTTCTACGTAATGTTGGAGTCAACAGAAACACAGATTTAAGCATAAATATTCCCTTACCTTCGATGGTCTTCGTTCAGAATGTTCTGGAAGGCTTCATACTTACCCAATACATCGTTTGGTTTCAAGTCTTGCGTCTTTGTATTAGCTACTGCTAATAACATCAGCTGAAATGCACCCAAAACGTCCTCTGGTCCGGAAAAGTTGCGCATCAAAACTTCAGAATTACATATTATATGTCGACTAAACAGGTCAAACTAAGTGCAGAAGCAAGCTTTATGATGTTTTAGACACGCAAAACAAACTTCAATTCAATCGGCCATCGTCTGCCCTTCTCTTGAGTGCTGGAACAAAGGAATGGCTGGGACCAATTCGCGCCCCTACGCACAGCCTATTCTCTCGTGGCACGCACTAATTTCACTCCCATAGGGTCAATTCTCGCGGGATTTGAACGATTCAAAGCTCTACTGAAAGAGGACATCTAGCGGAAGAGATAGAAAGTCTCCCCAGAATCATAACTGGTTGGGAAGGGTGGGGGCCATGACGTCAAAGTTGCTCCAACTTTCATGGCCACAAAAACTAGTTTGGAAGAATGCCTGCCCTGTGAGTTCTGCTATACTTACAGACATAATTCCAACGGTTTTAGAATCTTTAGAGTGTTTTCTATCCAATAATAATTTTTATTTGCATATATTAGCAATTTTTGACAGATTTTTTTTTCAGTTTACTAGGGGTACCCAATCTCTCCAAAGGGGGCATATGTCTGCCATATCCTTAACAGGGCAACCGTTAGATCCAATAAAGTTGAAAAGGTCCACATCTAAACAGAGAGTACGGATGAATGAAGAAACAAAACAATTTAAGATACATTGCAGAGCGGAGGTTGTCGCAAGTCAAAGTTGCATGTCCATTATGATATTATGAGAGAGCAACTTGGCATGTATAACAAGGCAATTCGACATGCCAGATGGGATCACTTTCTAACTGAATAATTTCTCGACCATTGATGGGCTGATCTCCACAGATAAATAATTAGACTGTATTAATCAAATCAAATGTATTTATAAATCCCTTCTTACATCAGCTGACATCTCAAAGTGCTGTACATAAACCCAGCCTAAAACCCCAACAGCAAGCAATGCGGGTGTAGAAGCACGGTGGCTAGGAAAAACTCATCAGAAAGGCCAGAACCTAGGAAGATACCTAGAGAGGAACCACGCTATGTGGGGTGGCTTGTCCTCTTCTGGTTGTGCCGGGTGGAGATTATAACAGAACATGGCCAAGATGTTAAAATGTTCATAGATGACCAGCAGGGGCAAATAATAATAACACCAGTGGTTGTCGAGGGTGCAACAGGTCAGCGCCTCAGGAGTAAATGTCAGTTGGCTTTTCATGGCCGATCATTGAGAGTATCTCTACCGCTACTGTTGTCTCTAGAAAGTTGAAAACAGCAGGTCTGGGACAAGTTAGCACGTCCGGTGAACAGGTCAGGGTTCCATAGCCACAGGCAGAACAGTTGAAACTGGAGCAACAGCACAGTCAGGTGGCCTGGGGACAGCAAGGAGTCATCAGGTCAGGTAGTCTGAGGCATGGTACTAGGGCTCAGGTCCTCTGAGAGAAAGAGCGAAAGAGAGAATTAGAGAGAACATACTTAATTCACACAGGACTCAGGATAAGACACGAGAGACACTCCAGCTATAACAGACTGACCCTAGCTCCCCAAAAACTAAACTACTGCAGCATAAATACTGGAGGCTGAGACAGGAAGGGTCGGGAGACACTGTGGCCCCATCCGGGCCAAATAGGCAGGATATAACCACACCCACTTTGTCAAAGCACAGCCCCCACACCAGTAGAGTGATATCTCCAACCACCTACTTACCATCCTGAGACAAGGCCGAGTGTAGCCCACAAGATCTCTGCCACGGCACAACCCAAGGGGAGCCAACCCGTGATTTAACCCACTAGAGCCAATTGACAAAAACCTGCATCAATCTAAGTAATATAATAAAGAAACATGTCAATTTAAGATAGCAATATCTGTTTTTTTGCATTGAAACTTTTACATATTTCAAAAATATCTTAAAACACTTTTTTAGATTTGCCTTTTCTTAGTGTTCCTTTTTAGTCTTTCAGCTTTTATTGTATAGCAAATACTTCTGTTTAAACTTTCATTGTGTTTTATTAGTATTTACCTGTGAAGTGCGTTGCATTAATGTCTTAAATGTGCTATATCAATAAAGTTTGATAGTTAGACACAGTTTGGGGCACTAAAAGTAATGGTTTTTGTGTCAAACTATAGCTAGGAGACGATAGAGAGCTGGACAAATATGTATTCAATTAAAATTGTTCTGCCAATACTGCAGTCGCAGTCTAACTTCTTAGAGCCTGCAACTATAGTTTAAACATATGTAGACACGGCAAGGACTAAAGGCTTAATTTGGTGGCATGTAGCAATTTAATTTTGTGAGATATAGTATGTTAGCATCAGAGTACTTGTCAACTTAAGCTGCCTCACTTGTTTAGCATTTATAGTGAATGTTGGTTTGTTTTACTAGGAATTATACAATTAGTATTAGGCTATATAAGGGATTAGACCTATTAATTTAGCGTTATGATGTAATATGAATTTAGGTCCTAGTCTTTCACTAAGATTACATCATGTTATTCAAATATATGTGGACTGACTAATTATGAGACTTGGCTAATAACATCATCGTTTCTCAACGTTCTAAGCAAGACATGGCACACTCCTAGAACGCAAAAGAAACGTGAAACCCCTGGCATTTAAGGGATAGTTTGGGATTTTGGCAATGAGGCCCTTCATCTACTTATCGAGAGTCAGATAACCTACTATTTTTATTTATCTGCATCCAGTTGAAGGAAGCTGGAGGCAGTTGCTTTCTAGCTGTAACCAAAGACTTCCATTCTTTGTTCTGAGCTAGTTAATATTGGCTCACAAAACTACCCCTAACTTCCTCCATGTTGAACGCAGATACATATACATGGTATACACGAGTTCATCTGACTCTCAGGAACTAGAAAAGGGGCCTACTGAACTATCCCTTTAATATAGCCTATTTGAATGGCGGATGCACTTAAATTCAAGCGTCAATACATTCGTCAAATATGGGCTAGTATAGATGAGTGTTATCTTGTTTTGAGAACTCTTCACAGCATACTGTAGGACCCAAATCCTAAACCTTGGACAGAGGTATAGACACTCTCTATCTTTCAAATATTTGTGTGTAATCTTTCACGAGATGTGTCCCTTTTGGGTACTTCTGATTATCACAGGTGTATGTAAGTATTTCTGGCCCTCTGTGTGGCCTCATCTCATGTAAAATATATGAAACTACTGGTCCCGCTTTAAATTACGTTCATAAACCATTCATAAGCATTACATAAATGACTTACAAAGTATCTACAACCATGTGTCATACTTTATTAAGGTGTGACACAATGACCTGTCAAATGTGACACAATCACCAATGTAAAATGTGACATAACCCACTATGTCAAATTTTATATAAATATGTGCTTTATAAAGGGTGATATGTTGTGCTGAAGGTTGACATAAGTACCAAAGTGAAGTCATATTTGTCAAATTACACCTAATCTCATTCCCAGACACTTCCGCCCAAATGCTCAGAAGGTCTGTGGACCAACGCATCAAACATGGCCTTGATTACTTAGAGTTAGTTTTAAAATCTCATTTTTGAAGAGAACGTGTGGAAATGGGCTGGGTTTATCCATAATTACTGTGGCTGTGTTAACTATTGAAAACTAGCAAAGGACATAGCGTGATGACAAATACTTCACTCAGTAAGGTCACTCCGATAAAATGATATTGTCACTCCCACTAAGGACAACAATAAATGGTTGATACCCCAGGCCTATATGTGATGTGTGTTCAAAAGCATGGGGATGACGTTACAACAACACACTTAGGAAAATAACAATTGGCTCAGAACAGGGCAGCACAGCTGGCCCTAAATGTACACAGAGAGCTAATATTAATAATATGCATGTCAATCTCTCATGGCTAAAAGTGGAGGAGAGATTGACTTCATCACTACTTGTTTTGTAAGAATTGTTAATAAGCTGAATGTACCGAGCCGTCTGTTTAAACGACTAGCACACAGCTCGGACTCGCATACCCAACAAGACGTGCCACCAGAGGTCTCTTCACAATCCACTCTACACACATTGTAATATTTTTTCTATAGTGGTAATACACATTTTGTTTTGTAGATATGTAGTGGTGTTATATGTTATATGATGTTTTGGTTTTATCTTCAGTTTTTTTTTTTTATGTAAGTGCCTTAATGTGTTTGGACCCCATGAAGAGCGTATGCTGCTTAGACAAGAGCTAATAGGGATCACATTCCCTCGCTGAAAAGATCAGCCACAAAATGTTAGAACCATTGTAACAAGTTGGAATCAAGCCCTAGTCTCCAGCATGGGAACATAAGAGAATGGGAACCTGGCGCTGTAGTCTCAGGCTGGACTACCCCAAATCATGGTGGCTCTGACACACACACAAACGCCAGCTTGGCAGGTCCATCAACCAATTGAAATTCCTCTCACCACGACAGTAACCTGTGGACCAGAGAGAACCTTCATAAATCATCAGAACATTAATAACCTATTTATTGACCCTGTAATACTTAGTTTAAAGTCAGACCCCCTTGGTCAACCAAACAACAGTGCAGGGCATGCACGCTGAATTAAAGGGCAACTACACTCAACAAGTTTCCTCAATTCTTCCCAGACTTCAAAAGTCATCCCCTGATGTGGTTTGAGCATTATTGTGGACACAGAAAAAACAACACAATTAGTTATATTAAAAATAGTGAGGGGAAAAAAACAGGGGGGAAACCAGAAAAAAATGGGGGACTTCCAAATCCTGTAAAAACAAAAATGAAACAGCTGTGTATGACTGCACTTTAGAATGTGTGTCATCCTGCAGCACAGCATTTTGGGGAAGTTCAGGTACAATATTGGCTATGCACCAAGATGGAAAGTGGTTGGGCCATTCTATAATATTATATATACTCTATTTAATTTAGCATAGGCTTTTATTCAAAGCCACTTACAGTCCTGCATGAATAAATGTCCAAGGAATCAGACCCACAATCCTGGCTTTGCAATGCTCTAACAAGCTGTATGACATGGTTATAAATGCTTGATAACATTGATAATTATTCAAGCAAAATCACCAAAAATACAATAGGTTGTCATAGATATATTGGAATTACTAACATTACAGGAGTTTCCAGTAACTTTGGTAAACTACCGGAAGCTTTGCAACACATATGACCATCATTACATTCTTCTTCAGCGTGTTGGGTATCTTTACTCAGCCTCTACCTACACAGGGCTGGGAAATGTTTTTTTGTGTGTGACATTTTTTTGTATTTGCTGTATAGAGGTAGAGTAATGTAACCTACATCACCTCATGCTCATACTTCCAAATTATGTATTTTTTGCTTGCTTTCACAAAATGTAAACCAACCAAATATACTTTACAGAACTATTTTAACTTTACAAAAGTGAACTTGTACTACAATCCCGTATAGCATTTCCTTCTCTACTGTTGAGTGATATACCTATATTGAAATGTATTGAATGATTTAAAATAAGTGTGGAATAAAGCAAATCTGATTGATTCAACAGTTCAGGTCTGTCTGTCTGTCACTGAGTACACCATGTCATCAAATATGTATCCCTCATCAGTGATGAATGCACATGTCTTGGCTATTTGTATTACCATTAGGAAAACATGCAAACCCAGACTGGGCCTACTGGATGAAAAACATTAGCTTCCATGAACATGGGGACCTGCCTGATGTTTTCATTAGCTTGTTTCATGACAGCCAACATTGTCTTTTAGTAGGTGGAACTGCCTCTGTTTAGGTGTAAAGCCTAAATATTGAGTGGATTCTGATCTTTAACATGTTTGTGTTTTAAAAGGCAACTACACACAGACACCGACTGACACAAATACAATAACATTACTCAACATGTTAGTGTTTTTGGGATCCTTGGAACTCTGAAGGATGCAGTTGTCAGCATTTCAAACCCTTTGCTTGTCTCTCCTTCTACTGGCAACTCCTTATGCATGTACACTGAACAGAAATATGTCTACAAACATTAATTGTTTCGTTCGCTGCAATAATGGTCGGACCAAGGCGCAGCGGATGCTGAGTTCCACATATTTATTATAAAGTGAAACTTTAAACAAACAAAACAAACAATAAACAAACAACAAACCGTGACTACAGAGGTGCTACGTGCACTTAACTCAAAACAATATCCCATAAAGACAAGTGGGAAAAACAGCTACTTAAATATGATCCCCAATTAGAGACAATGATTACCAGCTGCCTCTAATTGGGAATCATTCACAATCACCAACATAGAAAAAAAAACTAGAACCACATATAGAAATAATAAACTAGACTAACCCCACAGTCACGCCCTGACCCACTCCACCATAGAAAATAAAGTCTCTCTATGGTCAGGATGTGACATTAATATTATTTAATATACCGTATCAACCCTCCTAGTCAGTTATGTGTAACTGTTTCTGAGTATATGGTCACTGTTGTGTGTGTGTGTGTGTGTGTGGGGGGGGGGGGGGTCTTCTCCAGACAGTTTAACATGTTCCTTTTCCTTAATTTTTTTTTTAATGGGCTACGGCCAGACAGTCTTCATTTTTTTCATTTGATAACTGAAAACAATTGCTGATATTCCCTCATTTATGATTATTGAGGTAATTACATTGGTGTCAGAAGCAAAAACTGGTGGGTAGACCAAAGGTGTGACGATGATGCTGCAATGACGGAAAGGCTGGCGCTCAGAATTTAAACAAACATGGTAGCCCAGTCTCTGGTCACATCTGTAGCTGTTAAGACCCTGAAGGACTGTTAAGACCTGTGAAAGCCTATTGGCACTCACTGGAAAGAGGAGTAACAGGAGGACACGCACAAGACACATACCACTCCGCTTCACACACAGAGCAATTGTCTTGTGGAGCGCTTCAACAAAATGCTTTCATAGTAGCTGGCCATCATCTCTGCCAAACATCAGGGTCACTGGGACAAGCAACTCCACATGGCATGCAGTAACCACCGTCCAAGACTCCACCTACTGTACACCTGACAGAGAAAGATGATCACCGGGTTTGGGCGGCCCCTTGATAGCCCTCTGTTCTTCAGGGCCGGAGTACGCCTGGAGACCAGGACCGCCCAGAGTCAGCTCACACCTTCGCCAGAGAGGAGCTGTTGACCGCAAATGTGAGGCAGAAAAGAAACTATAATGTTTACTTTGAGGCTGGGGAGCTGGTCTGGGTCTACAGCCCCCTGAGAAAAAAAGAGTGTTGCCCCAAGCTGGACAATCAATGGGTGGGGCACTGCAGGGTCCTGGAGAGCATGGAAGAGGTGGTACACTGGGTACAGCTGCCTCCAAGGGGGGGAAAGGTGGCACTGCCGCAGGATAGGTTAGCCCCAAAAAAGGGGCCTCATCAATCAAATGTATTTATAAAGCCCTTTTTTACATCTTCCGATGTCACAAAATGCTGTACAGAAACTCAGCCTAAAACCCCAAACAGCAATGCAGATGTAGAAGCATTGTGGCGAGGAGAAACTCCCTAGAAAAGGCCGGAACCTTGGAAGAAACCTAGAGAGGAACCAGGAACCGGTGGGTGATTATAACAGAACGTGGCCAAGATGTTCAAACGTTCATAGATGACCATCAGGGTCAGAACATTATGATGTGCTGTGTACTGTCCGCTCCCGTGGAACTGTGAACCAATGTGTTTGGTGTTGGTATAGCCTCAGCACCCCAGGGACCCCACAAAGCACCAGGGACCCCAGAAACTCCTCTCTCTGGCAATGCCATTCAACCACACACCCACAACCAGGCCCCGCACACATGGCTCCAGGCGGCCCACTCCCCCTGTGCTCCCTGTGTCACTGAGTGATTCACCAGAAAAAAAGCCTGTTTCCGCATCATTTCGCCCCCTGTCCCTGACCTCATCCACTGTCCCCAGAGTGATAGGCACACTACGTCATGAAGTGGACAATGGCAGACGGAAGGAAGGAAGGGTGGTGCGTCAGGTGCCGCTTCTCCTACATATGCTGTTATTTTATCTAAAACATCAGGTGTACGCCGACCCCAGCTAAGTAACTCATGCAAAGATTTAAAGCGCAGTTATGTGTTTTATCTCCAGTACATTGCCACGATTGTCAGTTATGTAGCTGCTCTACTGATAATCTCAGTGTGTCCTTGCTGGATGACACATGCTGGGGAATAATCAGAATTAGTTGGTAACATATGTAAGATGTTTTATATTCATCATATGTTTGTAAGTTACTTCTCATCAGAATGTGTTTGTATAATACTGTGGCGGGGTTGCAGTATCTGTTCTATGTCAAGACTAAGTTGCTTGGGCCGGAGAGAGGGGAGAGGTCAAGCGTGTATCTCTTGGCTCCACTATGTCTGTGTGCCAGTCAGTGTGTCTCTGTGATCTTGTCAAGATAGGATGGATTTGATATATGGCTGTTGATATGGAGGATTTGTTTATGGTTCTGAGTTTGAGAAAATAACATAGTTTAGGAGACAAAGCTGAACGATAAATTATGCCTATGCTGTCTGGATATATGTGTCTCAGCTATAAAGGATCTCAGTTGCAATGTGTAAGGGACTCTCAGAGAATTCATTGATAGACACTGAATTGATCTGAGAGTCACAGGGTTGTGATAGAGCTCATATAATTAAAATTGACTTTGTTATAACTAACTCTGACTTGTGTGTGGTTTGCTCTCATGATTTGGTAAATAGAGGAAATTTCCACGACACACAATCAGTCTACTACCGCAGAATATCAACACCCAACACATTGGTTCACTGTTCCATGGTAGTGGACAGTACACAGCATATCATAATGTTCTGAATAATGGCCAAGTCTATTCCACTCAACCGCTTAGGAGTAACAAACACAAGTCCAACATTTATCGGAAACTGTTAAACTACCTGTTCACTACCCTCCTGCTCTCTGGGGATGTGCAACTCAACCCTCGGCCTAACATCACCGAGCCAGCGATACTCACCAGAGTGGAAAGCAGTGGATGGCCTCGTCCACTGATCGTCGCCGCTGCGGAAGTGGGTGAGGACTAGGGTCCCATGTATTATCTCGACTCACCCGGCTCAAATATGGAATTTGACTCTCCAAACATATCCAAGTTGCTACACACAATCCCTGACTCTGCTTCTGGTACGCAAGCTGTTTTAATTTGTTCCCCACATCCAGTGCAAGTGGAAGGGATAGTTAATTGCACTATCGAACTGCCCCTAATCAAAACTAAGCAAAAATGGCCTAAACCCTGCCGTCAGAAAATATACTTTTTTCAATTTGTCAATCACTCTCGAATCATCTGGGACCCACGAGCTAAGCCCAAGGGATTTTTATTCTCAGTGTCATTCCAAAAAGTGATCAAATTCAGCATCTTCTCACAGAGTTCAACCTTGACTTCCTCTGCCTTTCAGAGACATGGCTTCATAAAAACTCTCCATATGCTGCTTTGTTTGTGTCTGGCTACAATTGTTTTCAGATTAGGCAGGTTGAAGGAAGAGGGTGTCTGATGATTCACATTAAGAAAGAACATATCTGATGTAAACATATTGAGTGGTCATATGATAATGAACTAGATTGTATATGCCTAAACATTACACTGTCTACCCAAATGTATTTTACCCTTATTGGAATGTATTGACCACCTTCCACCAAAAGTGTGTTTTGATCAGTTTATCATCTTAATGGAGATTTTAACATTAATTATGGAGACAAGTCTTGTAGGAAACCTCAAACGGATCACTAATACCTTTGACCTTACACAGCTAGTTAAAGGGTCAACCAGGGTGACTTGTTGTTCTAAAACACAGATTGATCTGGTGTTCAGTAATAAACCAGAGAGAGTGACTAAATCATTCAATATGGTTATTGGTTATTGATCATAATCTGACACTTACAGTGGGGCAAAAAAGTATTTAGTCAGCCACCAATTGTGCAAGTTCTCCCACTTAAAAAGATGAGAGAGGCCTGTAATTTTCATCATAGGTACACTTCAACTATGACAGATAAAATGAGGAAATAAAATCCAGAAAATCACATTGTAGGATTTTTAATGAATTTATTTGCAAATTATGGTGGAAAATAAGTATTTGGTCACCTACAAACAAGCAAGATTTCTGGCTCTCACAGACCTGTAACTTCTTCTTTAAGAGGCTCCTCTGTCCTCCACTCTTTACCTGTATTAATGGCACCTGTTTGAACTTGTTATCAGTAAAAGACCTGTCCACAACCTCAAACAGTCACACTCCAAACTCCACTATGGCCAAGACCAAAGAGCTGTCAAAGAACACCAGAAGCAAAATAGTAGATTGCTAAGATGTGGGTTAAGGTTACGGTTAGCTAAAATGCCAAGTAGTTGCAAAGTTGCATATTAGCTAAAGTTGTCTGTGATGAGATTTGAACACACAACCTTTGGTTTGCTACACACACAACCTTCGGGTAGGGTAAGGGTTAAAGGTTAGGGGAAGGGATAGCTAACAATCTAACTAGATGCAAAGTAGCAAAAAAGTATTAATAATTTCCAAAATTCCTAATAAAATAAAATTGTCTGTGATGAGATTTGAATAAGCAACCTTTGGGTTAGACATTTGCATTATACAGCTAGCCGACCACCCTCCATTGTTTTTGCCTTAAGTATCCTTCTGTCTTACGTAACTAAACCAAGCTTAAGATATCATACTAATTTGAGTGCCCCTTATTTACTTTTACTATGGTATCTCTAGTCGAAACCAGGCTGGCTATACAGCATTTAATACAAGTTAAAAGATGACTTTGCCAAGTTAATATTGTAGTATATATTTTTCTGTGGTTACATTTTTTAAAGCAAACCAAACCGTTAGTAATAGATTGGAATTTTGAGAATGAGGTGATAGCAAAATCCTAAAAAAAATATCAGTAATTTCACTTACATTAACAGCTATACAATGACAAGTAAAATCACAATTTCACATACAACAAATGACCCTTTTACTCCCCCGCCCCAGACACTCACACTGTTTAGTTGAACCATAAACCATCTATTAAACATGTAAAACTCTTTAACCCCAGATGGCAGGTTAGTTTCCCAGCCAGGAGGGTAGCTAACCAACACGTTGAACGAGAAAGTCATTGGAGTCAGAATACACCTAAATGATCTGAAAGATATATGATTCTAAATGGATCCTATAGTTGGCTAATGTGTTGACATTTGAATTGACGTGCATCTGCCATTAAAATAGCCAATTTTAAACAGATAGGTCGGGAGACCCTTTTTCTACATCCCGAGAGTCAGGTGAAGTCGAGAATACCATGTTCATGTATCTGTGCCCAATATGAAGGAAGTTAAAGGTAGTATTGCAATCCCATGCTAAATAGCTTAGCACAAATACTGGATGTATTCAGGTACAGCAAGCAAGCTAGCTACATCTAACTTCATACTGGACGCAGATACATGAAACTGGAATTCATGAGTTCATCTAATTCTCGATAAGTAAAAAAAAATCGCATAGTATCTATTTAACATCAGGGGTCTATGTTTTTATTGTGTGTACAGTGTCTTGGGTTAGAATGTTGAATTACGATGACAACTTTAGCCAAGTCTCATGCACAGTCAATCCCCCTACATTTGAATATCATTATGTAATCTAGTGACAGACAAGTTCAAAGTAGAACGACTATGTGAAGAATACAATCTATGACTTAATGCTGAAGCTAAATGAATGTGCCTAATCCCCTATCTAGCCCCCCGTCCAAATATGAATTGTAAAATGAGTTAAAGGAACCAACATTCAATATGAAAACAAGAAAAACAAGTGATGCAGCTTTAACAACAATATGCACTGTCTCACAAAATGCTATTGCCACAAGCCACCCCCAAAAAAAGTCTTGATAATTATTCAAATAAAAAATGACACCAATAATTATACGCCTATGCCGTGTCTACCTATGTTTAAACTACAGTTGCAGGCACTAAGAAGTTAGACTGCACCGCGAAATTGACAAAACTATTTTAATTAAATGTGTATTTAATACGACACATTATCGTCAACTAGCATTAGTTTGTAACAAAAACCTGAACATTAGTGCCCCCGTCTAACGTGTCTCTGGCCCTCTTCTGCATGGTAGCCTTCCCTCTCTGTAGAGGTGCAGCAGGGGTGAGACCAGGACACTGAAAATGTTAACAATCAGCAAGATGGGGATGAAATTGCAGTTTGGATACACATGGGATGAATGCGTGGCGTAACCAACAACCACCGGGATGGAGCTCGTCAAGATGATCACCAGGTTGGTTAAGACGATCCCAAAAGCTCTCATCTTATGTGGGTCTGTCGTCCCCTGTTTCTTCTCTCCCCCTCTGCCCCCCTCTTCCTCTCCTGGACCAGGCTGCTTCAGCACACGCAGGATAAAGAAGCAGCAGAGAGAAATGATGGCCACCCCAAGGCAATAGACTATGATGACCACGTAAACTGCTGATTCTTCATCATCGAATTGAGGACATGCAAAAGCGAGCGACAGCACCCAGACCATGGTTGAACACACCACCCTGTACCTCCGGAGTCTGTACTTGAGGAAAGCCACAGGTTGGGCCACCGCCAGGTAGTGCTCCACACAGATGCAGCTCTGGAGCAGGGGCCTGCAGGTCCAGGCGAGGTAATACAGGATGCGAAGAACCTTCCGAAACATGAGATTCTTGCTGAGAAGATAGCAGATCACCTCTAGTAGACCCTGGACACAAAACACCAGCTCCACTGCAAAAAGGTTCGTAGGGAAGATCTGTGTGGATTTAAAACCTCCAGAGAGACTTCCACTCAGAGAGAGCCAGAGGCACCATAACAGAGCTGGGGTTCCCAGGAGGAAGCAGAGGGCCTGGGCAGCATGGAAAAGTACTGGCACAACGTAGCCCTGGTCCAAGCAAACATCCCATGTGTCAAGGTAAGTGTGGTTTCCTGAAGAGTCATTCATCCCTGTAGAACACTATAAATGACCCCACTGAGATATGAGAGAGGGGAGATTTCACAATTCATGAGATTATGCTTTAATATATTGAACGCAAAATATTGATGAAATACACTGATGCAGACACACAAAAATAATTAGATATAAGTAGGTTCACATGTTATTTCAGTCGAAACATTGTACATTTTCTCAGAAACTCTGAATAAACACATGAAATGTAAAACAGTTAGCCAAAGATCACATACACAATGATGTTCAAATGTAAAATAACCTACCCTGGTTGTTTCGGTAACTCGGATCTTGCTTCGTAGTTCTTTCTCCAGCAGAAGGCTGAGATCAACCCGATGGTACAACACCTACATGTATGAGTGGCTTTAGCCAAAGCTCTCTGTCCTGTGTTCTTCCTAACAAGTCACGTGTTGTGTTATTTACATACACACCCATGTGGGCATTGATGAATTGAGCATTATTGTATGATTTGTTTACAGCAGGTCATTTTATTTGACTAAAAATCCTATCAAAACATGGAAATACTGAACAAAGCACAGATTTTAAAAAAATTATATGTGGCATGCATGCTCATGCAATGAATCACACACACACACACACACACACACACACACAAAACACACACACAAACATACACACAAAGAAATGCAATTTCAACTTCCTCAGGGATTTGCATTTTTGGCACAAACAGAAATGGAACCATCAACAATCATATCTCTCAGGACATGTCTGTGGCAGCCACAGGTTAGCCCAGCCAGCTGCAAGGGCTGACTCTTTCACCTTACATAATCATATCATATGGACATCAAAAATACACACTATTCGTCTGTTGTTCGGTTCTGGATCTCTCTTTAATTGCATCGTGCCTACAGTATAGGCTTGTACTTACAGGTAAACCATGTGATATATTCATATGAAAAAAAAATACAATCTATGTTTAAACACATTTTTTAAACAAGTGAAACCTTTTTTTTAAATGTATTTATCATGATCTAAAATAGTAACATATGCTATAACGTGAGTTATATTACCATATAGACAGTCAATATGTGAAATGTGTACTTAGTATTAATACTATGGTACTATATTGTAATTCAGTAATAAATTATTTTATATTATTAATTATTAATTATATTATGTAGTCTGCCTCCTAAACAGAGGCACTTACAACAGCTGAAAGGCAATGTTGACTATTATGCAAACAGCCAATGAAAACATCATGCAGGTCCCAATGTTCATAGAAAGTAATGATTTTTTTTCCCAATTGTCCCTGTCTGCATTCGTTTCATAATGGTAATACAATTCACCAAGGCAGGTGCATTCATCACTGAAGGGGGGATACATATTTGATGACATGCTGTAATCTTAAGTGACAGACAGACATGGACGGACCTGAACTGTTGAATCAGATTAGGTTTATTCCCACACTTATTTTAAAACATACAGCAATACAGGTACAAAAGTATCTATATCCACAGTAAAACGAGTCCTATATCGGCATAACCTGAAAGGCCGCACAGCACGGAAGAAGCCACTGCTCCAAAACTGCTATAAAAAAGTCAGACTACGGTTTACAACTGCACATGGGGACGAAGAGAAATATCCTCTGGTCTGATGAAACAGAAATAGAGCTGTTTGAACATAATGACCATTGTTATGTTTGGAGGAAAAAGGAGGAGGCTTGCAAGCCAAAGATCACCATCCCAACCGTGAAGCATGGGGATGGCAGCATCATGCTGTGGGGGTGCTTTGCTGCAGGAGGGACTAGTGCACTTCACAAAATAGATGGCATCATAATGGAGGAATATTGTGTGGATATATTGGAGCAACATGTCAAGACATCAGTCAGGAAGTTAACCTCACTAGGGTAGGGGGCATTATTTTCACCTCCGGATGAAAGCTTGCCCAAAGTAAACCTCCTGCTACTCATGCCCAGACACTCAAAAGTTTCCAAAACAGTTCAAATAATGTCTGTGAGTATAACAGAACTGATATGGCAGGTGAAAACCTGAGGAAAATCCATCCAGGAAGTGCCATTATTTTGAAAAGGCTATTTTCCTGTTTGCAGTGGAGCTGGTGTTCTGTGTTGAGTGTTTTCTCGAGGTGATCAGCTATCTATTCATCCGGAAGGCTACAATGTTACGTCAGGCTGTATATTTCTTATATTACCTCTCCTGGACCTGCTGGCCCCTGCTCCAGAGCTGCATCTGTGTGGAGCGCTGCCTGGCAGTGGCCCAACCTGTGACTTTCCTCAAGTACAGGCTGAGGAGCTACAGGATGGTTTGTCAACTGTGGTCTGGCGGTTGTCGCTCACTTATTCATGTTTTATCCCTTTATTGGGTTATGAAGAAATCTCAGATCATTAGTGCCTTGGGGTGGCCGTCATTTCTCTCTGCTGTTTCTTCATCCTGCGTGTGCTGAAGCAGCCTTGTCCAGGAGATGTAGAGGGGGACAGCGGGGGAGAGAAGAAACAGGGGACGACAGACCCACATAAGATGAGAGCATTTGGGATTGTCTTAACCAACCTGGTGATCAACTTGGTGAGCTCCATCCCAGTTGTCGTTGGTTACGCCACCCTGTCATCCAGTGTTGACAATACTAGCAATGTCTTCCACATGTTGCTGTTTTTTAATATCATTACTGTTATGGTCTCACCCTGATGCACCTCCACAGAGAGGGACGACGTCCATGCCGAAGGAGGCCAGAGACACGTTAGACTTAAAGTTACGGGCACTAAAATAACTTATTCTTTTTTTTTACAAACTTTCTCTAGGAGACGATAGAGCATTGTGTTATGCAAACATTGAAACACAACATATTCTGTCAATACCGCAGATCTGGAAAACTTCATTGCCTGTAACTACAGTTTAAATATTTTTGGAAACACGAAAGGTGTTGAAGAATTTGTGTCATTTTTTACTTGATCAATTGTATAAATTTGGTGGTATGTTCCAAAAGTTTTTGTGAAATACATTACTCTAGCATCAGAGTTGTTGTTAAAACGGCAATACACAATTCAAACAATAACATTGCGGATTCGCATCCACTGTTTGGTATACGGTTAAGGGATGGGGAGAAACTCGCAAATGTTCAGGCTTAATAACAGTGTTTGTTTACATGTATGCTGCTTACAAACAAGGGAGTTAAAGCTCTTATATTGAGATCTGATAGGGTACGGCAGTTGATCTAAGGTCATGAGGCAATTATAAGTTATATTCTTTAAGAATCAAATGGGAATATATCATCAATTCCGATTCCTAGACATTTAATTGTCCAGAAACGCTCCAACTGTTACCTGCTGCCCTGTAGAGTTATCATTTAGTATTAGCAGGTTAAGTTGAGGCGAGGCGTTCCTCCTCAGAACCCCACCCCCCCCCCCCCCCCCCCCCGTTCAGCTGAAAAGGTGCACAGGGAATGCAAAAATATTCTTAGAAATATTTAACCTCCACACATTAACAAGTCCAATACCTCAAATGAAAGATAAACACCTTGTTCATCTACCCAGCGTTTCAGATTTTTTAAATGTTTTACAGCGAAAACACAGCATATATTTATGTTAGACCACCACCAAACAAAGAAAAAAAACGTTGCCATTTTGTACCACAAAAGAAAAATGACAAAAGCAGGATTAAAAGAAAAATCATTCACTAACCTCTTGAAAATCTTCATCAGATGACAGTCATATGACATGTTACACAGTACATTTATGTTTTGTTCGATAATATGCATTTTATATCCATAAATCTCAGTTTACATTGACGCCATGTTCAGAAAATGCTCCAAAATGTCCGGAGGAATTATAGAAAGCTACGCCAGATAACAAAAATACTCATTATAAACTTTGACTAAAGATACATGTTCTACATATAATTAAAAAAGATACACTGGTTATTAATGCAAACGCTGTGTCACATTTTTTTTTTACCTTACGGAAAAAGCATAACATTGGAATATTCTGAGACTGCGCTCAGACTTAACAATATTTCTCCGCTATGTTGGAGTCAACAGAAATACAAATTTACAACATAAATATTCTCTTACTTTGATAATCTTCGATCAGAATGTAGTGCAAGGAGTCCTAGTTCAACAATAAATCGTTTTGTTTCATAATGTTAAATTATTGTGTCCATGTAGCAGCATTTGCTATCACTTTCAGCTCAAATGCCAAAAAATGACTTCTGGTCCAGGAAAATTTTGCATCAAAACTTCCAAATTACATATTACAGGTCGACGAAACTGGTCAAACTAAGTGCAGAATCAATCTTCAGGATGTTATAATCATACAGATCGAATAGCATTCCAACCGGATCATCCTAGTTTATCTAGGGCTGATTGAACAAAGGAAGCACTCCGACGCATACGCGCCTTCAAGCACATTAATCTTTTGCGACACTCTTGCACTTTCCTTCCCATTAGGTCAAAGTTCACAGCAAATGCTCCATTGCACTTTCTACTGAATGAGGACATCTAGTGGAAGACATAGGAAGTGTTTCCAGATCCATAACTTGTTGGGAAGGGAGGGGGCGATGATGTCAAATTTGCCCCAACTTTCAGGATTTCAAAACTAGTTTGCAAGATTGCCTGCCCTGTGAGTTCTGTTATAATCACAGACATAATTCAAACGGTTTCGATTCAAACTTTAGAGTTTTTTCTATCCAATATTAATTATAATATGCATATATTAGCAATTTAGGACAGATTTTGATGCAGTTCACTATGGGCACGCAATTCATCCAAAGGGGAAATACTGCCCCCTATCTCTAACAGGTATGGATTTTTCTTCATATGATTTCATTTCAATTTAGGTCCTTGTCTGTCACTAAGATTAGGTCATATTATTGAAGTTTATGTGGACTGAGTGTGCTTTGGACTTGACTAACGGCGTAATCGTTACACTTCATTCGATCCAAGATACTGCACACTCCTAGAAAGTCATTAGTCTCTCTAAACTGGAGTGGAAAAAATATGTTAAAATGGATAGTTCAGGAGTCTGGCATTGAGGCCTTTAATCTACTTCCTGAGAGTCAGATAACATTTTGGATACCATTGTTATGTATCTGCGCCAATTATGGAGGAAGTTAGAGGTAGATAGATTGCTAGCTGTACCCGAAGCAATCCAGTATTGTGTTAAGCTAGATAATATTGGCCCTCAAAACTGCCTCTAACTTCCTTCATATTGGACGCAGACAGATACAAATGATAACCACAAGTTAATCTGACTCACGGCAAGAAGAAACACTTTCCCTTTGACATTGGATATTTTAATGGCAGATGCATGTCATTTCAAATGTCAATACATTAGTATAAAATAGTAACCACAGCAATTGTTATGATTCGTGCTTCTGGGTTTGCCCACCTGTCTGCCAGCCTACTGGGAACAGAGGTGTTCAACTGCTTCCTGGGTATGGTCACTAACACCTGGTACCTGTGGCTGGTGGCGGGCTGCCCTTCGGTCCAAGTGAACCAGGACAACTTCACCATCAACCAGTCTATCACAGAGCTTTAATACTGTGTCACTGTGTATTTTAGTTGTCAATGTATTAGACATTTGAGGATGTTGAAATGTCGAGTATGAAACGGTGCTGGAATAGTGGAGGCAGCTCCTGTTTTCTTTGCGACTTGCGGTCTCTCTGTGGTTTTAAATCCATAGTTTAGTGTTCCGAAAAAGTTTGAAACATTAACTTGCTTGACTATGCCGAATGTCATGTAACAAATTGTCTGTTACTGTATTTGATCCATTGCATTTGTAAGTAATCAGACCCCTTTACTTTTTTGTTACGTTACAGCCTTAATCTAAAATGTATCATCCCTATCATCATCTACACACAATGCCCCATATTGACAAATTAATAACAGGTTTTAGAAATGTTTGAAAATGTATAAAAGATCATGACATTTACATTTGTATTCAGACCCTTTGCTCAGTAATTTGTTGAAGCACCTTGGCAGCGATTACAGCCTTGTGTCTTCTTTGATATGATGTTACAAGCTTGGCACACCTGTATTTGGGGAGTTTCTCCCATTCTTCTCTGGTGATCCTTTCAAGCTCTGTCAGGTTGGATGGGGAGCATCGCTGCACAGCTATTTTCAGGTCTCTCCAGAGATGTTCGATCGGGTTCAAGTCTGGATCTAGCTGGGCCGTTCAAGGACATTCAGAGACTTGTCCCAAAGCCACTCCTACGTTGTCTTGGATCTGTGCTTATGGAAGTTGTCATGTTGCAAGGTGAGTCTTCACCCCAGTCTGAGGTGCTGACTGCTTTGGAGAAGGTTTTTATCAAGGATCTCCCTGTACTTTGCTTTGTTCATCTTTCCCTCGATCCTGACTAGTCTCCCAGTCCCTGCTGTTGAAAAGCATCCTCTCAGCATGATGCTGCCACCAACATGTTTGACAGTAGGGATGGATTTCCTCCAAATCAAATCAAATTAATTTATATAGACCTTCGTACATCAGCTGATATCTCAAAGTGCTGTACAGAAACCCAGCCTAAAACCCCAAACAGCAAGCAATGCAGGTGTAGAAGCACAGTGGCTCGGAAAAACTCCCTAAAAAGGCCAAACCTAGGAAGAAACCTAGAGAGGAACCAGGCTATGAGGGGTGGCCAGTCCTCTTCTGGCTGTGCCAGGTGGAGATTATAACAGAACATGGCCAAGATGTTCAAATGTTCATTAATGACCAGCATGGTCAAATAATAATAATCACAGTGTTTGTCCAGATGTGATTCTTGGCATTCAGGCCAAATATTTCAATCTTGGTTTCATTAGACCACAGAATATTGTTTCTCATGGTCTTCGAGTCGTTTTTCCTGACCAAGGCCCTTTCCCCCGAATGTGGCCAGCTCTAGGAATAGTCTTGGTGGTTCCAAATGTCATGCATTTAAGAATGATGGAGGCCACTGTGTTCTTTGGGAGCTTCAATGCTGCAAAATGTTTTTGGTACCCTTCTCCAGGTCTCTGCCTCTACACAATCCTGTCTCTGACCGGAGAATTCCTTCGATCTCATAGCTGTTTTTTTTTGCTCTGACATGCACTGTCAACTAAATAGACAGGTGTGTGCTTGACTATATAATTCAATCAATTGAATTTACCACAGGTGGACTCCAATCAAGTTGTAGAAACATCTCAAGGATTATTGATGGTAACAAGATGGACTTGTATGGTCTCATAGCCAAGGGTCTGAATACTTATGTAAATGAGCTATTCCAGATTTTTATGTTTTTGAAATTTGCAAAAAAAATCTAAAATCTGTTTTGCTTTGTCATTTTGGAGTATTGTTTGTAGATGGTGAGGGGAAAAAAACAATGTAATCAATTTTAGAATAAAGCTGCAATGTAACAAATTGTGGAAAAAGTCAATGGATGCTCTGAACATGCCCTGCTGAAAGACCCTATGTGGAAAAGTGGTTGGAGTTTGTCGTTCCTCAAGTCTTTACCAGTAACGCTAGCTGGTGTGCAACGACCGGTAATTTGAAGTGTAACCACTAGATACTGGAATGTCATAACATGTTTGGTATACAGTAACTTAGAAAATGATGTTAGATAAAATTGCTGATTATGCAGGTAGTTTGATCTTTTGAAAAAGTGAGTCAGGCTTGCTAAAGTTAGTTAGCTAGCAAGCCCAGGCTAGCTATCATTTTAGCTAATGTTAACTTAGCTAGCTACCTCATACAACTTAGTAGGTCGTTGCTCATAGACGTTTTTACATTTTTTATTTCATACTTCTGGTAATGTGTAACGGTTTTCTTCTGGTGAAAGAGAGGCGGACCAAAATGCAGCGTGGTTAGTTTTGTACATCTTTAATAAGATGAAAATACAACAATCTACAAAACAAGAAAAAACAAAACAGGTGCCACAAACACAAAGACAGGAACAATCACCCACAAAACCCAACACAAAACAGGCTACCTAAATATGGTTCCCAATCAGAGACAATGACTAACACCTGCCTCTGATTGAAAACCATATCAGACCAAACATAGAAATAGACAAACCAGACACACAACATAGAATGCCCACCCAGCTCACGTCCTGACCAACACTAAAACAAGGAAAACACACACGAACAAAGGTCAGAACGTGACAGTACCCCCCCGCCCCAAGGTGCGGACTCCGAACGCACAACCTAAACCTATAGGGGAGGGTGTGGGTGGGCATCTGTCCGCGGTGGCGGCTCTGGCGCTGGACGTGGACCCCACTCCATAATTGTCTTAGTCCACCTCCTTAGCATCCCTTGAGTGGCGACCCTCGCTGCTAACCTTGGCCTAGGAACCCTAACAACGGGCCCCACTGGACTGAGGGGCAGCTCCGGACTGAGGTAGCTCAGGACTGAGGGAAGCTCAGGACTGAGAGGAAGCTCAGGACTGAGAGGAAGCTCAGGAAGGTTGATGAATCTAGAAGATCCTGGCTGGCTGGTGGTTCTGGCAGATCCTGGCTGACTGGTGGTTCCGGCAGATCCTGGCTGACTGGTGGTTCCGGCAGATCCTGGCTGACTGGTGGTTCCGGCAGATCCTGGCTGACTGGCGGTTCCGGCAGATCCTGGCTGACTGGCAGTTCTGGCAGATCCTGGCTGACCCGGCAGATCCTGGCTGACTGGCGGTTCCGGCAGATCCTGGCTGACTGGCGGCTCCGGCAGATCTGGCTGACTGGCGGATCCTGGCTGACTGGCGGATCCTGGGCTGACTGGCGGATCTTGGTTGACTGGTAATTCTGATGGATCTGCTGACTGGCGGATCCTGGCTGACTGGCGGCTCCTGGCTGACTGGTGGCTCCTGGCTGACTGGCGGCACTGGCGGCTCCTGGCTGACTGGCGGCACTGGCGGCTCCTGGCTGATTGGCGGCTCCTGGCTGACTGGCCGCTCCTGGCTGACTGGCGGCTCCTGGCTGACTGGCGGCCCTTGCAGACTGGCGGCGCTGGGCAGACTGGCGGCATTGGCGGTGCTGGGCAGACGGGTGGCTCAGGCGGCGCTGGGCAGACTGGCGACACTGGCGGCTCCTGGCTGACTGGCGGCTCCTGGCTGACTGGCGGCCCTGGCGGCTCCTGGCTGAATGGCGGCGCCTTGCAGACTGGCGGCGCTGGGCAGACTGGCGGAACTGGCGGTAATGGGCAGACGGGTGGCTCAGGCGGCGCTGGGCAGACTGGCGGCTCAGGCGGCGCTGGGCAGACGGGCGGCACTGGCGGCGCTGGACAGAGAAGCTCTGGCGCCTCTGGACTGAGGGGCTCTGGTGCCTCTGGACTGAGGGGCGCCGGCGCCTCGGGACTGAGGGGCGCCGGCGCCTCGGGACTGAGGGGCGCCGGCGCCTCGGGACTGAGGGGGCGCCGGCGCCTCGGGACTGAGGGGCGCCGGCGCCTCGGGACTGAGGGGCGCCGGCGCCTCTGGACTGAGGGGCGCCGGCGCCTCTGGACTGAGGGGCGCCGGCGCCTCGGGACTGAGGGGCGCCGGCGCCTCGGGACTGAGGGGCGCCGGCGCCTCGGGACTGAGGGGCGCCGGCGCCTCGGGACTGAGGGGCGCCGGCGCCTCTGGACTGAGGGGCGCCGGCGCCTCGGGACTGAGGGGCGCCGGCGCCTCGGGACTGAGGGGCGCCGGCGCCTCGGGACTGAGGGGCGCCGGCGCCTCTGGACTGAGGGGCGCCGGCGCCTCTGGACTGAGGAGCGCCGGCGCCTCTGGACTGAGGAGCGCCGGCGCCTCTGGACTGAGGAGCGCGGCGCCTCTGGACTGAGGAGCGCTGGCGCCTCTGGACTGAGGAGCGTTGGCGCCTCTGGACTGAGGAGCGCTGGCGCCTCTGGGAGTGCCGGAAAGGCGGGAGACTCTGGCAGCGCCGGACAGGCGGGAGCACCTGTGTTGATGGGACGGAGAGAGAGACAGCTGGTGCGGGGTGCCGCACTGGTGGTACCGGGCTGGGAACACACACCTCACGGCGAATGCCTTGCATACTACGCCAAATCAACTGCTCTCTCTCTTCACACTCCCCCAATTCTATTAACACCTCCTCGAGTGTCTCCTCATCTCCCATCTGTTCACTCTCCTCCATTCTGTCCAATAACTCCTCGACCCTCTCAGACTCAGACCTCAGCTTCACCGATAGCTCCGATAACATCCATGGCTACTTACGGTAAACAGGGGGAGTTGGCTCAGGTCTGGCTCCTGACTCTGCCACACTCTCCCTGTGCCACCTCACAATACATTTTTGGGGGTGCCTCTCGGGCTTCCAGCCGCTCTGCCGTGCTAGCTCCTCATAATGCCGCCTCTGCTTTCGCTGCCTCCAGCTCGGCTTTGGGGCGGCAATATTCCCCTGGCTCTGCCCAGGGTCCTTTCCCGTCGAGATCACCTCCCAAGTCCATTTCTCCAAATAGTGCAGCCTCTCCCACTGCTGCTGCTCCTCCTGCTGCTGCCTTTGCTGCTGCTGCTGTTGCTCCTGCTGCACCTGTCGCTTCTCTTGCTGCTGTTGTTGCTGCTGCCTCTGTTTACCACGCCGCTTGGTCCTTGGTTGGTGGGTGATTCTTTAAGGGTTCTTCTGGTGAAAGAGAGGTGGACCAAAAATGCAGCATGTTTAGTTTTGTACATCGTTAATAAAGACGAAAATACAACAATCTACAAAACAAGAAACCCAACACAAAACAGGCTACCTAAATATGGTTCCCAATCAGAGACAATGACTAACACCTGCCACTGATTGAGAACCATATCAGGCCAAACATAGAAATAGACAAACCAGACACACAACATAGAATGCCCACCCAGCTCACGTCCTGACCAAAGCTAAAACAAGGAAAACACACACGAACGAAGGTCTGAACGTGACATAATGTAACTTTTAATTCGCTAAAATATTAGCGAGGCAAGCTAGCTAACGTTAGCCTACGACAGATTTGCAGGTAGTTCGTATCTCATAAAAGTGTATTCTTTATTGTCTAATGTACGCTAACCCCATTCCATACAAATGTGCTCAACCGTTTCATCCAAACGAGGCAGCAAAGAAACGAATGGGACTGTAGCGATATCAAAATCTGGGTGTGAACTGCATTTCTATTCAAACGTTGATTCAAACGTCTATTCAAACGTTGTTTTTTTTTGTAGATCTATGTATTTTTGTAAGTCTAGGGTATGTAGGTCTATGGTGGCCTGAATTGGTTCCCAAACAGAGGCAGCTGTTTATTGTTGTCTCTGATTGAGGATCCTATTTAGGTTGCCATTTGCCATTTAGGTTTTTGTGGGTTATTGTCTATGTGTAGTTGCATGTCAGCACTAAATGTTTATAGCTTCACGTTCATTTGTTGTTTTTGTTAGTTTGTTTAAGTGTTGTATTTTAAGTGTATGTATTCCAATCACGCTGCACCTTGGTCTCCTCATTATGACGAACGTGACAAGACCTGACCGAGCTCATTGCATTCTTGCATCTGCGGAGATGGGTATCATGAAGGTCTTGTCATTGATTTTGTTGGAAAGGGGAGAAATTGTGCTTTACAATGGTACTGATATAACACTTGATTTGGAAGAATTATGTTTTTTGGGCGCTAAAAATAAGGTATATTGTACGGACCAGCGCAATGTACAGAAGTTAATTAGTTACATTGTACAGTAACGGCTACACCGGCCTGAATCTAATCCAAAAATTAGATTTTTTGTCTTCATTTACTATTAGGTTTAGGCATATGGTTAGCAGTGTGGTTAAGGTTAGGGTTGAAGTTAGGGTTAGGTTTAAAATAACATTTTAAGAAGATATATTGTAGAAATGGGTGGGCTTTATGATTTTGACTGTGGTTACAAAAAATAGCTTGACCTGAGTTACAGCCCTGATGACACAGACAGCTTTCTTGACAACGTTAATGTGTTTTATGTGAAAAGTTGTATTGAAAAATACAGTGTTTGATAAACTAGTAGGTTAATTACCCAACCAAGCAGATACAAATAATAATGTTGGTTGTGAAGTGCATTATCAAAAAGCTTTGCCCTTTCTTCATAACAAAATGCTATTTATCACTTGGCTGTCTATTGTATCACTGTGTCACAGGCCCTCCCAGTGAACACCAACTCATATAAGATGAGGAAGTACATAGTTTATGAGGATTGACTGCTGCAGTTTTTAAAATCAAATCAAATTGTATGGTCACATACACGTGGTTAGCCAGCGATGTTATTGCGGTTATAGCGAAATGCTTGTGCTTCTAGCTCCGACAGTACAGTAATATCTAACATGCAATCTCTAACAAATTACACAACATATACCCAATACATTCAAATCTAAGTATGAATGAATTAAGACTATATACATATGGATGAGTGATTTCAGAGCAGAACAGACTACAGTAGAATAGTATAGAAAAAACAGTATGTAATATGAGATGAGCAATTCAAGATATGTAAGCATTATTAAGTGAATGAGATGCCGTAGAATAGTATAGAAAACAGTATATACAGTACGCATGAAATGAGTAATGCCAGAAATGTAAACATTAAATGACTAAGATACCATAGAATAGTGTAGAATACAGTATATACATATGAGACGAGTAATGCCAGATATGTAAACATTATTAAAGTGACTGGTGTTCCATTCTTAAAGTGGCCAGTGATTCCTAGTCTATGCCTATAAGCAGCAGCTCTATATGCTAGTAATGGCTGTTAACAGTCTGATGGCCTTGAGATAGGATCTGTTTTTCAGTCTCTCGGTCCCCAGCTTTAATGCACCTGTACTGACCTCACCTTCTGGATGATAAAGGGGTGAACAGGCAGTGGCTCGGGTGGTTGATGTCCTTGATTATCTTTTTGGCCTTCCTGTGACATTGGGTGCGGTAGGTGTCCTGGTAGTTTGCCCCGGTAATGCGTTGGGAAGACCGTACCACCCTCTAGAGAGCCTTGCGGTTGCCGCGGAGCAGTTGCCGTACCAGGCGGTGATGCAGCCTGACAGAATGCTTTCAATTGCACATCTGTACAAGTTAATGAGGGTTTTAGGAGACAAGCTACATTTATTTAGCCTCCTGAGGTGGAAGTGGCACTGGGTGGTCCATTTCAGTTTGTCAGTGATGTGTACGCCAAGGAACTTGAAGCTTTCCACCTTCTCCACTACTTTCCCGTCAATGTAGATAGGGGGGTGCACCCTCTGCTGTTTCCTGAAGTCCATGATCATCTCCTTTGCTGACGTTGAGTGAAAAGTTGTTTTCCAGGCACCAAACTCCCAGAGTCCTCACCTCCTCCCTGTAGGGTGTCTCAACATCATTGGTAATCAAGCTACTACTGCTTGGCCATCAGTCATGGGTGAACAGGGAGCACAGGAGGGGGCTGAGCATGCACCCTAGTGGGGCCCAGTGTTGAGGATCAGCGGAGTGGAGGTGACGTTTCATACCTTCACCACCTGGGGGTGGCCCATCAAGGAAGTCCAGGACCCAGTTGCACAGGGCGAGGTTCAGACCCAGGGCCTCGAGCTTAATGATGAGCTTGGAGGGTACTATAGTGTTGAACGCTGAGCTATAGTCAATAAACAGCATTCTACATAGGGATTCATTGAATATTACGAAGCACGGGCATTCCTGTTTGAGTTTCTACCTACAGGACTGGAGGACTAAGATGGAGTTGTTGGTCAGATTTGAATTGCAATGGTTGAGAGTCTTAGTAGCATGAATAGGACAGTAAAAATGTGATAGAATTTCAGCAGCCTGGTCCTCAGATTTGCTTTGTTAAAATCCCCAGCTACAATAAATGCACCCTCAGGATATTGTGTGTGGGTTTTAGTTGAGTAAAGTCCAGTGAAGAGCTTTGAGGGCGTCGAGGTTTCGGCTTGAGATGGGATGTAAACTTGGGAGATAATTTGATCTACATTTAATTGTGAGTTATTCTAGGACAGGGAGGACACTTGAATCAGGTCAGTGACGGGTGAAAGCCTTTGACCTGGTCAAGGTCAAAACAGTTTAGTATTTTTTTCCAATTCACCTTCAAAACCAAGCCTGGTGGAACCAGCTGATTGTTCCTTTTCATATCATTATATCTGAAGTGAAATAGAAAGATGTCTGCAGCCTTCAGGTTGGTTCCATCATGCTAATCTTATCCATTTATAATGTAATCAGTGCTCAGTGTGTGTTTGTGTGAGACCATCAGTATCTTAGAGAAGGTGCCAGGAGCTGATATAAGCTGCCAAGCCTATCAATGTGGTACTGGCAAAGACTTTACCTCTAGCTTCACTTCATGCCTGTTCCAAATGGTCTGTCAAAGAGGAGACCAGCAATAGGTAGGTGTTGTTTGACCTTTCAACATAGGATAGTTGGAAATCTGACAAACAAATATATACTAACTGCCATGGTAATAGAACAGTGACTGTGTTCACATATGCAACTATGGAGCCAGCACTTGGAGACTTGCAAGATGACGTGATGGGGTCCTGACTAACAGACAGGCTTGATACTGACAGCAGATATGTCCAGTATTTGCATCACCCCTTTCATTCCATGTGTCACTGATTAACTCTGCCAATTTCTAGAAATGGAGAGGACATGAGATACTTTTAAGATATCAGCCTAGTTCATTTGATGAGGAGACATATTTGGGTAGGTTTGATCTGACTTATATTATTTTTGGACTCTGCTGGTCATCTATGAACGTTTGAACATCTTGGCCATGTACTGTTATAATCTCAACTCAGTACAGGCGGAAGAGGACTGACCAACTCTTATAGCCTGGTTCCTTTCTAGGTTAATTCCAAGGTTTCTGCCTTTCTAGGGAGTTTATCCTAGCCACCATGCTTCTACATCTGCATTGGAGTTTTAGGCTGTGTCACGCCCTGACCTTTATTCTCTATTTTGGTTTAGGTCAGGGTGTGACTAGGGTGGGCATTCTAATTTCTTTATTCTATGTTGGCCTGGTATGTTCCCAATCAGAGGCAGCTGTCTATCGTTGTCTCTGATTGGGGGATCATACTTAGGCAGCTTTTTCCCACCTGTTGGTTGTCGGATGTTGTTTGTGTTATAGTTGCCTTGAGCACTGCATAGCTTCACGTTCGTTTGGTTCTTTATTGTTTTTGCCGGTTCACGTAATAAAGATGATAAACCCAAACCACACTGCATTGTGGTCCGATTCTTACAACAACGTTTGTGACAGGCTGGGCTGCTGTGTAGCACTTTTTAGGCACAACTGACTTCTATCGTATTTTTCTAATATTATTGAATGGTATCAGCCCAATTTGAGAGGAGAAACCCTGTGTATTCTGCATCAGGGATCTCCTGCTGTGTACGGGACACCACACATTAAGGTATGACAACACTGACATGTTTGCCAAGGTAGCCTTATTACCACCAGACAAAATGCTGTCATCAAGGCAAAGGGTGGCGACTTTGAAAAATCTCAAATATAAAATATATTTTGATTTGTTTAACACTTCTTTGGTTACTACATGATTCCATATGTGTTATTTCATAGCATTGATGTCTTCCACTATTGTTCGACAAAGTAGATAATAAAAACAAAGTAAAAAAACCCTGGAATGAGTAGGTGTGTACAAACTTTTGACTGGTAATGTATATTTTTACTCATGTTTCTTGTATCTCTCAGATATAGGAGACACTGTTGTTCCATAAAGTTAATATGTTATTCAATGCTTTTGTATGGGATAATATCAGTAATACAGAAAATATTTTCATCAAAAACATTTTTATATATATATTTGATATTTTGATACTCTGATTGTAAACATTAGTGAATGTAAATTGTCTATGAAGAAATCACATGTGCTGTAGTCTACCTGTGAGTACAAACCGATATACTGCATTCACTACGCAATTCGAGAGAACCTAGAATCCATAAAATGAATACTGTGTATGTCTGAAGCCCATATGATTTGATTATGTAAGGTAAGGTGAAAAAGAGTCCTTGCAGGTTAACCTGTGGCCGGGACAGAAAGGTGCTGAGTAAAATGAGTGATGGGCTGCCATTTCTGCTCAGGGCCAAAATGCAAATACCTGAGCAGGATGGAATTGCATCTCTGTGTGTGTGGTGTGTGTGTGGTGTGTGTGTGTGTGTGGTGTGTGTGTGTGTGTGTGGGTGTGTGTGTGTGTGTGTGTTGTGTGTGGTGTGTGGTGTGTGTGTGTGCATGCAGCATGTGCATTTTTTTAATCTGTGTTTTGTTCATGATAATGTTTTGATTAGGATTTCTAGTCAAATAAAATCACCTGCTGTAAACGCAACATATGATGGAGCTCAATCAGCAAGGCACACAGATGTGTGTATGTAAATGATGCACGTGAACTTGTTAGGAAGAAACACAGGACAGAGAGCTTTGTCTAAAGTCACTCATACATGTACGTGTGGTTTCATCGGTTGGGAAAAGCCTTTGCAGGAGAGAAAAACCAACGATTTTGTGAATCAAGGTCTGGAGTTACCAAAAACAACTCAGGTAGGGTTATTTTACATTTAACACTGAGAATGTATATCAGGCTAATTGTTTTAAATGTCCTCTTTATGTTTTTTCATTCGGACATTCTGAGACAATGAACAGTACTTGACATAACAGTAGACCTAGTATAAACAAAGTATGTTTATGTTTGTTGAATCAGTATATTGCATCAGTATTTGTCAATAAATTATACAAATATAATTAAAATAAAATGTAAAGTCATGAATCGTGTCATTTCCTTCTCTCATTTCTCAGTGTGCTCAGATAATTGTTCCACAAGATGAACGACTCTTCAGGAAATCAAACTTACCTTGACAACTTGGATGTTGCTTTGACCAGGGCTATGCTGTTCTAAA